>NC_083421.1:7781554-8081554 GCF_020745735.1 Hemiscyllium ocellatum | reverse complement strand
GCCTGTCCAAATGAGTTTCTCGTAGAATCCCTATGGTGTGGAAACTGGCCATTTAGAATCAGGGTCATTGATATTCACAGCACGGAAACAGACCCTTCAGTCCAACCTATTCATGCTGACCAGATATCCCAACCCAATCTAGTCCCACCTGTCAGCACCTGGTCCATATCACTCCAAACCCTTCCTAGTCATATACCCATTCAAATGCCTCTTAAATGTTGCAATTGTACCATCCTCCACCACATCATCTGTCAGCTCATTCCATACACGTACCACCCTCTGCGTGAAAAAGTGCCCCTTCAGTCTCTTTTATATCTTTTCCCTGTCACCCTAAACCTATGCCCTCTAGTTCTGGACTAGTTGCTGGAAGACTGGTGCCATTATTTGAGAAAGGTGGTAAGGAAAAGCCAGCAAACTGTAGACCGGTGAGCCTGAAGTCAGTAGAAGGCAAGTTGTTGGAAGGGATTATAAGGGGCAGGAGTTACATGTAATTGGAAAGACAAGACTGATTAGTGATAGTCAGCATGGCTTTGTGAATGGAAATCACTAACTTGGACTTCAGAAAGACGTTCAGCAAGGGTCCACATAACAGACAGGTTAGCAAGTTCATCACCAGAGAATACAAGGAGATGGGGAGATTTGGATACAAAATTGGCTGGAAGGCCATAGAGTCAGAGAGATACACAGCATGGAAACAGACCCTTAGGTCTAAGCCATCCATGCTGACCAGGTATCCCAATCCATTCTAGTCCCACCTGCCAGCACCCGGCCCATATCCCTCCAAACCCTTCCTATTCATGTTCCCATCTACAGAGGAACCTCGATTACGTGAACGAGTTGGGTGGGCACTATTTCATTTGGATAATCAATGATTCAGTGAATGGATTAAATGCCTTTCCTTTGGGGCTCGAAGTTTTTAAAGTCTGCTCCCCAATCAGGAGACTGCAGCAGCACACAGCACGATTGTCCGTACAGATATCACCCCCAACCTGACCCTCACTGCCGCCCACATACCGCCACCAGCCTGACCCTCACTGTCGTCCAACACCACCCCCAGCCTGACCATCACTGTCGCCCAACACTGGTCCCAGCCTGACCTACATGGGAATCCACACACCACCTCCAGCCTGACCCTCAACACTGTCCACACACCAACCCGGCCTAGCCCCCATTGCTGCCCACATACTGCCAACAACCTGACCCTCAACGCCATCCACAACCGCCCCCAACCTTACCCTCACCGCCATCCATACACCGCCATCAGCCTGACCTGCACTGCTGCCCATACACTACACCCAGACTAACCCTCACCGCTGCCCACACACCGACCCAGCCTGACCCTTACTGCTGCCCAAACACCGACCGAGCTTGACCCTTACCGCTGCCCACACACCACCCAGCCTGGCCCTCACTGCCACCCACACACAGCCCCCAGCCTAACCCTTACCACTGTCCACACACCGACCCAGCCTAGCCCTCATTGCTGTCCACATACCGGCAACATTCTGACCCTCACCGCCTTCCACACACCACCCCCAGCCTGACCCTCACTGCTGCCCACACACCGCCCTCAGCCTGACCCTCACCGCAATCCACACATCGCCCCCAGCCTGACTCTCACCACAATCCACACACCGCCCTCAGCTTGACCCACACTGCTGCCCAAACACCACCCCCAGCCTAACCCTCACTGCTGCCCACACAACGTCCCCAGCCTGACCCTCACCGCAATCCACACACCGCCCTCAGCCTGAACCTCACTGCTGCCCATACACCACCCCCAGCCTAACCCTCACCGCCGTCCACACAACGCCCCCAGCCTGACCCTCACCACAATCCACACACCGCCCCCAGCCTGATTCCCAAAGCACCGAAATACTACCTCCAGACTGACCCTCACCACTGCCCACTGCCGTTCAACGCCACCCCAAGTCTGACCACTATCGCCCCCAGCTGGACCCCCTCTGCCATCCACACAACACCCCCACCCTGAACATCACTGCCATCCCCACACTGCCTCCAGCCTTACCCTCACTGCAATCCACACACCGTCCTCAGCCCAACTCTCACCGCAATCCACACACCACCCTCAGCTTGACCCACACTGCTGCCCAAACACCACCCCAACGCTAACTCCAGTCTGACCATCACTTTCCCCAGCCTGACCCCCTCCGCCATCCACACAACGCCCCCACCTTGAATCTCACTGCTGTCCCCATACCACCCCCAGCCTGATCCTCACCGCCATCGACTCACCGCCCCAGCTTATCCCTCACCACCCTGAAACGCCGCCCCCACAGCCTGACCCTCACTGCAGTCCACACACCTCCCCAGCCTGACCCTCACTGCCAACCACGCACTGAGCCAGCCTGTCCCTCACCGCCATCTACCCACTGCCCCCAGCCTGAACCTCACTACTGTCCACCCACCGCCATCAATCCACCGCACCCAGCTTGACCCTCACCGCCATCTACCCACCGCACCCAGCCTGAACCTCACTGCTGTCCACCCACCGCCCCCAGCCTGACCCTCACCGCCATCAACCCACCGCCAGCCTGACCCTCACATCCAATCACACACGGAGACAGCCTGTCCCTCACTGCCATCTACCCACCACCCCCAGTCTGTCCCTCACCACCATCTACCCACCGCACCCAGCCTGAACCTCACTGCTGTCCACCCACCGCCCCCAGCCTGACCCTCACCGCCATCAATCCACCGCCCCCAGCCTGACCCTCTCAGCCAACCACACACGGAGACAGCCTGTCCCTCACCGCTATCTACCCACCACCCCCAGTCTGTCCCTCACCACCATCTACCCACCACACCCAGCCTGAACCTCACCGCAGTCCACCCACCGCCCCCAGCCTGAACCTCACCGTTGTCCACCCACCAACCCCAGCCTGAACCTCACCATCATCCAACACTGCCGCCAGCCTGACCCTCACTGCTGTCAAACACCGCCCCTGCCTGACCCACAATGCCACCTGCCCACCGCCCCCAACCTGACCCTCACTGCCGTCTACACACCGCCCCCAGCCTGACCCTCACCGCTGTCCAACACCGCCCCTAGTCTGACCCTCATTGCTGTCAAAACACCGCCCGCATTCTGACCCTCACCTCCGTCCAACACGCCTCCAGGCTGTCCCTCACTTCCATCAAACACCGCCCCAGCCTGACCCACAATGCCACCCGGACACCGCCCCCAGCCTGACCCTAACCGCCCCCAGCCTGACCCTCACCGCCGTCAACACACCATCCTCAGCCTCACCCTCACTGCTGTTTAAAACTGCATCCAGCCTGACCCTTGCCGCCATCCACACACTGCCCCCAGCCTGACCCCCTCTAACATCCACACAACACCCACACCCTGACCCTCACTGCCATCCACACACCGCCCCAAACCTGACCCTCACTGACCCAACACACAGTCTCCATCCTGACCTTCACTGCCATCCACTCACCACCTCCAGCCTGACCCTCACTGCCACCCACACACCTCCCCCAGCCTGACCCTCACCACCATCCACCCACTGCCCCCAGCCTGTCCCTCACCGCCGTCCACACACCACTCCCAGCCTGACCCTCACCGCCATTCACACACCGCCCCCAACCTGACCCTCACCTCCATCCACACACCATCCCCAACCTGACGCACACCGACGTCCACACACGGCCCCCAGCGTGACCCTCACCGTTGCCCCACCCCGTCACCAGCCTGATCTTCACCACCATTCACACACCGCCCCCAGCCTGACCCTCACCTCCATCCACACACCGTCCCCAACCTGACCCATACCGACGTCCACACACCGTCCCCAGCCTGAACCTCACCACCCTGAAACACCGCCCCCAGCCTGACCCTCACTGCCATCCACACACCTCCCCAGCCTGACCCTCGCTGCCACCCACCCACCGAGCCAGCATGACCCTCACCGTCATCTACCCACCGCCCCCAAGCTGAACCTCACCACTATCCACACACCGCGACCAGCCTGACCCTCTCTGCCATCCACACACCTCCCCAGCCTGACCTTCACTGCCAACCACACACCGAGCCAGCCTGTCCCTCACCGACATCTACCCACCACCCCAGCCTGAAACTCACCGCTGTCCACCCACCGCCCCCAGCCTGACCCTCACCGCCGTCAACACACCGTCCCCAGCCTGACCCTCACCGCTGTTTAAAACCGCATCCAGCCTGACCCTTGCCACCATCCACATACTGCCCCCAGCCTGACCCCCTCCAACATCCACACAACACCCACTCCCTGACACTCACTGCCATCCACACACTGCCCCAAACCTGACCCTCACTGACCCAAAACACAGTCCCCAGCCTGACCCTCACTGCCGTCCACTCACCACCCCCAGGCTGACCCTCACTGCCACCCACACACCGCCCCCAGCCTGTCCCCCACCACCATCCACCCACTGCCCCCAGCCTGTCCCTCACCGCCACCAGCCTGACCCTCACCTCCATCCACACACCACCCCCAGCCTGACCCTCACCTCCATCCACACACCGTCCCCAACCTGACCCACACCGATGTCCACGCACCGTCCCCAGCCTGACCCTCACCGTTGGCCACACCCCAGCACCAGCCTGATCTTCACCGCCATTCACACACACTGCCCCCAGCCTAACCTTCACCACCCTGAAACACCGCCCCAGCCTGACCCTCACTGCCATCCACACACCTCCCCAGCCTAACCCTCACCACCCTGAAACACCGCCCCCACAGCCTGACCCTCACTGCAGTCCACACACCTCCCCAGCCTGACCCTCACTGCAGTCCACACACCTCCCCAGCCTGACCCTCACTGCCAAACATGCACCGAGCCAGCCTGTCCCTCACCGACATCTAGCCACCACCCCCAGCCTGAACCTCACTGCCATCTACCCAGCGCCCCCAGCCTGAACCTCACCGCTGTCCACCCACCGCCCCCAGCCTGACCCTGACCGCCATCAACCCACCGCCCCCAGCCTGACCCTCACTGCCAACCACACAAGGAGCCAGCATGTCCCTCACTGCCATCTACTCACCGCCCCCAGCCTGAACCTCACTGTTGTCCACCCACCGCCCCCAGCCTGACCCTCGCCACCATCAACCCACTGTCCCCAGCCTGAACCTCACCGCTGTCCACCCACCGCCCCCAGCCTGAACATCTCCGCTATCTACACAGCACCCCCAGCCTGACCCTCCCCATCATCCAACACCGCCCCAGCCTGACCCTCACTGCTGTCAAACACCGCCCCTGGCTGACCCACAATGCCACCTGCCCACAGCACCCAGCCTGATCCTCACTGCCATCTACACACCGCCCCCAGCCTGACACTCATTGCTGTCCAACACCGCCACCATTCTGACCCTCACCTCCGTCCAACACGCCTCCAGGCTGTCCCTCAACTCCGTCAAACACGCCCCAGCCTGACCCACAATGCCACCCGGACACCACCCCCAACCTGACCCTCATCGCCTTCTACACACCGCCCCAAGCCTGACACTATTGCCATCCAACAGCGCTCCAAGCCTGACCCTCACCGCCGTCCACACACCGCCCCACGCCTGACCCTCACCGCCATCCAACACTGCCTTGCAGCCTGACCGTCACTGCTGGCAACACACCGCCCCCAGCCTGACCCTCACCGCTGTTTAAAACTGCATCCAGTCTGACCTTTCCGCCATCCACACACTGCCCCCAGCCTGACCCCTCCACCATCCACACAACACCCACACCCTGACCCTCACTGCCATCCACACACTGCCCCAAACCTGACCCTCACTGATCAAAACACAGTCCCTAGCCTGACCCTCACTGCTGTCCACACACCACTCCCAGCCTGACCCTCACTGCCGTCCACTCACCACATCCAGCCTGACCCTCACTGCCACCCACACACCCGCCCACAGCCTGCCTCTCACCACCATCCACCCACTGCCCCCAGCCTGTCCCTCACCGCCGTCCACACACCACTCCCAGCCTGACCCTCACTGCTGTCCACCCACCGCCCCCAACCTGACCCTCACCTCCATCCACACACCGTCCCCAGTCTGACGCACACCGACGCCCACACACCGCCCCCAGCCTGACCCTCACCGTTGCCCACACCCCGGCACCAGCCTGATCTTCACCGCCATCCAAACACTGCCCCCAGCCTGACGCTCACCTCCATCTAACCCCGCCCCCAGCCGGACCCTCACCAACATGCACACACCGCCCCAAGCATGTCACTCACTATCATCCACACACCGCCCCAAACCTGATCTTCACCGCCGTCTACACACCGGCCCCCAGCCCAACCCTCACCAGAGGACTTGAGGGAGGCAAATGTAATTCCTCTCTTCAAGAAAGGAATTAGGGAAATTCCCGGCAACTACAGACCAGTCAATCTCACATCTGTCGTCTGCAAGGGGTTAGAAAGGATTCTGAGAGATAGGATTTATGACCCTCTGGAAGAACATGGTTTGATTAAAGGCAGTCAGCACGGCTTTGTGAGGGACAGATCATGCCTCACAAATCTTATTGAGTTCTTTGAGTATATTACTAGGAAATTTCATGTGGGTCGAGGGGTGTATGTTGTGTATCTTGACTTCAGTAAGGCATTTGATCAGTTTCCCCATGGTAGGCTCATTCAGAAGGTCAGGAGGAATGGGATACAGGGAAATTCTGTTTGGATACAGAATTGGCTGGCCAACAAAAGACAGCGAGTGTTAGTGGGAGGAAAGTATTCTGCCTGGAAGTCAGTGGCGAGTGGTGTTCCACAGGGTTCTGTTATTGAGCCTCTACTCTTTGTAATTTTTATTAATGACTTGGATGAGGAGATTGAAGGATGGGTCAGCAAATTTGCAGATGACACAAAGGTTGGAGGTATCGTTGACAGTATAGAGGGCTGTTGTAGGTTTCAGCGGGACATTGACAGGATGCAGAGATGGGCTGAGATGTGGCAGATGGAGTTTAATCTGGATAATTGCAATATGATGCATTTTGGAAGGTCGAATTTGAAATCTGAGTAGAGGATTAAAGACAGGATTCTTGGCAGTGTGGAGGAACAGAAGGATCTTGGTGTGCAGGTACACAGATCCCTTAAAATCCTACCCAAGTGGACAGGGTTGTTAAGAAAGCATATGGTGTTTTGGCTTTCATTAACAGGAGGATTGAGTTTAAGAGCTGTGAGATCTTGTTGCAGCTCTATAAAACTTTAGTCAGACCGCACTTGGAATACTGCGTCCAGTTCTGTTCGCCCTATTATAGGAAAGATGTGGATGCTTTGGAGAGGATTCAGAGGAGGTTTACCAGTATGCTGCCTGGACTGGAGGGCTTATCTTATGAAGGGAGGTTGACTGAGCTTGGACTTTTTTCATTGGAGGAAAGGAGGAGGAGAGGGGACCTAATTGAGTTGTACAAGATAATGAGAGGCATAGGTAGAGTTGATAGCCAGAGACTTTTTCCCAGGGCAGAAATTGTTAACACGAGGGGTTATAGTTTTATGCTGGTTGGAGGAAAGTATAGAGGGGATGTCAGACGCAGGTTCCTTACGCAGAAAGCTGTGGGAGCATGGAATGTGTTGCTAGCAGCAGTTGTGGAAGCGAGGCCATTGGGGATATTTAAGAGACTGCTGGACATGCATATGGTCACAGAAATTTGAAGGTTTGTACATTAGGTTTACCTTACATGGGGATCAATGGTCAGCACAACATCGTGGGCTGAAGGGCCTATTCTGTGCTGTACTGTTCTATGTCCTATGTTCTATATTCTATGAAGTGTATCTGCACCTTTCGACCATCTGTACCCTGTGCTGACAGATAGTGCTCCCTGAATACCTTAAAAATCATCCCCTCAGTATGTTTATCCCCAAAACACCTCGTAAACCTGTTTGTTAACGTTCAGCAGAAGCAGCCTCAGGGCATTGAGCACAGACTGAATTACTCAGTGACGCTTGGATCAGGTCAGATCAAATTCTCAAGCAAACAGATGGCTGGGGATATTCAGTAGCAACGGTGAAGAGAGGGAGCAACAATTCACATTTCAAGTGACCCTTTCCTCAAAACGGTCTGTTCTGAAGGTACTTTCCCGCAGAAATCACTGGATTGAAAGGTGAACTCTCTCTCTCTTTCTCCCTCTCCCTTCAGAGATGCTGCCGGTCATGTTTAGCTTCTTCAGCAATCTCTGTAATGATGTTTCAGGTCTCCAGCGCGTCCGTACAGATTGATTTTAGTGTTGAGTTCTCAAGCTTGCTCTATTAAAGGGATTGAATCTCTCTGCTACAAAGGGGGTGGGGGGGGGTGGTCAGTTACCTCAGCTAACAGACTGTTGGCTCAATCTCTATCGTGTCTGAAATTACCATGAAGCCCCCAGCTTCTCAACCTCGTCCCTCACCTGAGGTGTGTGACCCACCAGGCCTCGCTCTCTGACAAGACAGCAGCTCTCGTGGACTCCTGGTCTATACTAACTTCCCAACTTTAAAAAGGCACACCAGGAAGAGAGTGGTTCAGGTTAAAATCCTGGAGCTCCCTCCCGAACATCTCTGTGGGACACCCAAGGATTGCAGGAGGAGAGTAGGGCTCACCCCTACCTTCCAGGCAACTATTAGAGAGTGTGGGAATCACATGCAAGCCCCATTTGAAAATAAGTTTTATTACAGAGTCATGGTGGATGGTCACTAATATTGTTTCTTTACCTCTGTTAAAATCAGCGTAATGACGAAGCAAAGGGTTGGTTGAAAATGACAATGACAGCCTTTCGTAGGTTGGTGTTTGTGAAACTTTGAATCGACAGTATGAATGTTTGAGCACTTATTCAAGGGCATGCAGGAAGCTGCCAGAGGAAGTGATGGGGGCTGGTACAATTGAAACATTTAAAAGGCATGAGGACGAGTATGTGAATAGGAAGGGTTTAGAGCGATATCAGCCAAGTGCGAGCAAATGGAACGAAATGAGATGAGAATATCTGGTTGGTATGGATGAGTTGGACAGGAGGGTCTGATTCCAAGCTGTGCATCTCTCTGACTCTGTGCCTCTGAGTAGTCTATTACAGAGAGTTTCAGACAGGGCTTGGTTTGTGTGTCTCTCATACTTCCTCAGAATCTGCAATCCCTATGTCTCCAAATTTCCACAAGACTTTATGAAATAGAAAAAAAGAATGTCAGTACTGAGGGAGTGCTGCACTGTCAGAGGGTCAACACTGAGGGATCGCAGAACTGTCAGAGGGTCAGTACTGAGGGAGTGCTGAACTGCCAGAGAGTCAGTATTGAGGGAATGCTGCACTGTCAGAGGGTCAGTACAGAGGGAGTGCTGCACTGTCAGAGGGTCAACACTGAGAGAGTGCTGCACTGTCAGAGGGTCAGTACTGAGGGAGTGCTGCACTGTCAGAGGGTCAACACTGAGGGAGTTCTGCACTGTCAGAGGGTCAGTACTGAGGGAATGCTGCACTGTCAGAGGGACAGTACTGAGGGAGTGCTGCACTGACAGAGGGTCAGTACTGAGGGAGTGTTGCACTGTCAGAGGGTCAGTACTGAGGGAGTGCTGCACTGTAGAAATGTCTGTACAAAGAGAGTGCTGCAGAGTCAGAGTGTCAGTACTGAGGGAATGCTGTTGTGTCAGAGCGTCATTTCTGAGCGTGTGCCGCAGTGTCAAAAGAACAGTACTGAGGGATCGCAGCACTGTCAGAGGATCAGTGCTGAGGGAGTGCTGCACTGTCGGAGGGTCAGTGCTGAGGGAGTGCTGCACTGTCAGAGGATCAGTACTGAGGGAGTGCCGCACTGTCAGAGGATCAGTATTGAGGGAGTGCTGCACTGTCAGAGGGTCAGTACTGAGGGAGTGCTGCACTGTCAGAGGGTCAGTACTGAGGAAGTGCTGTACTGTCAGAGAGTCAGTGCTGAGGGAGTGCTGCACTCTCAGAGGGTCAGTGCTGAGGGAGTGCTGCACTGTCGGAGGGTCAGTACTGAGGGGGTGCTGCACTGTCAGAGGGTCAGTACTGAGGGGGTGCTTCACTGTCAGAGGGTCAGTACTGAGGGAGTGTTGCACTGTCAGAGGGTCTGTACTGAGGGAGTGCTGCACTGTCAGAGGATCAGTACTGAGGGAGTGCCGCACTGTCAGATGATCAGTACTGAGGGAGTGCTTCACTGTCAGAGTGTCAGTACTGAGGGAATACTGTTGCGTCAGAGCGTCATTTCTTAGGGTGTGCCGCAGTGTCTAAAGAACAGTACTGAGGGATCGCAGCACTGAAAGAGGATCAGTACTGAGGGAGTGCTGCACTCTCAGAGGGTCAGTACTGAGGAAGTGCTGCACTGTCAGAGGGTCAGTGCTGAGGGAGTGCTGCACTGTCGGAGGGTCAGTACTGAGGGAGTGTTGCACTGTCAGAGGGTCAGTACTGAGGGAGTGCTTCACTGTCAGAGGGTCAGTGCTGAGGGAGTGCTGCAATGTCAGAGGATCAGTACCGAGCGAGTGCCGCACTGTCAGAGGATCAGTACTGAGGGAGTGCTGCACTGTCAGAGGGTCAGTGCTGAGGGAGTGCTGCACTGTCAGAGGTTCAGTACTGAGGGAGTGTTGCACTGCCAAAGGGTCAGTACTGAGGCATTGCTGGACTATCAGAAGTTCTGGAATGAGGAAATGCGTCAGATTGTCAGTACTGAGGGAGGTCTGCTCTGTCGGAGGGTCAGTACTGAGAAAATGCCACGTTATCGGAGGGTCAGTACCGAGGGAGTGCTACACTGTAAGAGCATCTGTATTGAGGGAGTGCCACATTGTCGGAGGGTCAATACTGAGGGAATGCCACACTGTATGAGTATCAGTACTGAGGGAATGCTGCACTGTAGAAATGTCTGTACAAAGAGAGTGCTGCAGAGTCAGAGTGTCTGTATTGAGGGAATGCTGTTGTGTCAGAGCGTCATTTCTGAGGGTGTGCCGCAGTGTCAAAAGAACAGTACTGAGGGATCGCAGCACTGTCAGAGGATCAGTACTGAGGGAGTGCTGCACTGTCAGAGGGTCAGTGCTGAGGGAGTGCTGCACTGTCAGAGGATCAGTACTGAGGGATTGTCGCACTGTCAGAGGATCAGTACTGAGGGAGTACTGCACTGTCAGAGGGTCAGTGCTGAGGCAGTGCTGCACTGTCAGAGAGTCAGTACTGAGGGAGTGTCGCACTGTCAGAGGGTCAGTACTGAGGAAGTGCTGCACTGTCAGAGGGTCAGTGCTGAGGGAATGCTGCACTGTCAGAGGCTCAGTACTGAGGGAGTGCTGCACTGTCAGAGGATCAGTGTTGAGGGAGTGCCGCACTGACAGAGGATCAGTACTGAGGGAGTGCTGCAATGTCAGAGGGTCAGTACTGAGGAAGTGCTGCACTGTCAAAGGGTCAGTTTGAGGGAGCGCTGCACTGTCAGAGAGTCAGTACTGAGGGAGTGCTGCACTGTCAGAGGGTCAGTGCTGAGGGAGTGCTGCTCTGTCGGAGGGTCAGTGCTGAGGGAGTGCTGCACTGTAAGAGGGTCAGTACTGAGGGAGAGCTGCACTGTCAGAGGGTCAGAACTGAGGGATCGTAGCACTGTCAGAGGGTCAGTACTGAGGGAGTGCTGCACTGTCAGAGAGTCTGCTGAGGGAGTGCTGCACTGTCAGCGGGTCAGTACTGAGGGAGTGCTGCACTGTCAGAGGGTCAGTACTGAGGGAGTACTGCACTGTCAGAGGGTCAGTACTGTGGGAGAGCTGCATTGTCGGAGGATCAGTACTGAGGGAGAGCTGCACTGACAAAGGGTTAGTGCTGAGGCAGTGCTGCACTGTCAGAGGATCAGTACTGAGTGAGTACTGCACTGTCAGAGTGTCAGTGCTGAGGGAGTGCTGCACTGTAAGAGGGTCAGTACTGAGGGAGAGCTGCACTGTCAGAGGGTCAGAACTGAGGGATCGTAGCACTGTCAGAGGGTCTGCTGAGGGAGTGCTGCACTGTCAGAGGGTCAGTACTGAGGGAGTGCTGCACTGTCAGAGGGTCAGTACTGAGGGAGTGCTGCACTGTCAGAGGGTCAGTTTGAGGGAGCGCTGCACTGTCAGAGAGTCAGTACTGAGGGAGTGCTGCACTGTCAGAGGGTCAGTGCTGAGGGAGTGCTGCTCTGTCGGAGGGTCAGTGCTGAGGGAGTGCTGCACTGTAAGAAGGTCAGTACTGAGGGAGAGCTGCACTGTCAGAGGGTCAGAACTGAGGGATCGTAGCACTGTCAGAGGGTCAGTACTGAGGGAGTGCTGCACTGTCAGAGAGTCTGCTGAGGGAGTGCTGCACTGTCAGCGGGTCAGTACTGAGGGAGTGCTGCACTGTCAGAGGGTCAGTACTGAGGGAGTGCTGCACTGTCAGAGGGTCAGTACTGTGGGAGAGCTGCATTGTCGGAGGATCAGTACTGAGGGAGAGCTGCACTGACAAAGGGTTAGTGCTGAGGCAGTGCTGCACTGTCAGAGGATCAGTACTGAGTGAGTACTGCACTGTCAGAGTGTCAGTGCTGAGGGAGTGCTGCACTGTAAGAGGGTCAGTACTGAGGGAGAGCTGCACTGTCAGAGGGTCAGAACTGAGGGATCGTAGCACTGTCAGAGGGTCTGCTGAGGGAGTGCTGCACTGTCAGAGGGTCAGTACTGAGGGAGTGCTGCACTGTCAGAGGGTCAGTACTGAGGGAGTGCTGCACTGTCAGAGGGTCAGTACTGTGGGAGTGCTTTTCTATCAGAGGGTCAGTACTGAGGGAGTGCAGCACTGTCAGAGGGTCAGTACTGATGGAGAGCTGCACTGACAGAGGGTCAGTGCTGAGGGACCGGTGCCCTGTCAGAGGGTCTGTACTGTGGGAGAGCTGCATTGTCGGAGGTTCAGTACTGAGGGAGAGCTGCACTGACAAAGGGTTAGTACTGAGGCAGTGCTGCACTTTCAGAGGATCAGTACTGAGTGAGTGCTGCACTGTCAGAGGTTCAGTACTGAGGGAAAGCTGCACTGTCAGAAGGTCAGCACAGAGAGAGTGCTACACTGTCAGATAGTCAGTACTGAGGCACTGCTGGACTGTCAGAGGGTCAGTACTGAGGCAGAGGGTCAGTATTAAGGCAGTGCTGCACTGTCAGTTGGTCAGTACTCAGGGAGTGCCGCACTGTGAGAGAGTCAGTACTCTGGGATTGCTACACTGTGAGGCGGTCAGTATTGTGCGAGTGCTGCACTGTCAAAGGGTCAGTTTGAGGAAGCGCTATACTGTCAGAGGGTCAGTACAGAGGGAGTGCTGCAATGTCAAAGGCTCATGACTGAGGGAGAGCTGCACTGTCAGAGGGTCAGTACTGAGGAAGTGCTGCACTGTCGGAGGGTTAGGACTGAAGGAGTGCTGCACTGTCGGAGGGTTAGGACTGAAGGAGTGCTGCACTGTCGGAGGGTCAGTACTAAGGGAGTGCTCCACTGCCGGAGGATCAAACTGAAGGAGTGTTGCACTGTCAGAGGGTCAGTTTGGAGCGAGTGCAGCATTGTCAGGCGATCAGTGTGGTGGGAGTGCAGCAGTGTCAGAGGGTCAGTGTGGAGGGAGTGCAGCATTGTCAGAGGATCAGTGTGGACTGAGTGCAGCATTGTTAGAGGATCAGTGTGGAGGGAGTGCAGCATTGTCAGAGTGTCAGTACTGAGAAAGCGCTGCACTGTCATATGCTCATTGCTGAGGGAGTGCTCCACTGTCGGAGGGACAACACTGAGGGAGTGCTGCACTGTCGGAGAGTAAGTACTGAGGGAGTGCTGCACTGTCAGAGTGTCAGTGTGGAGGGAGTGCAACATTGTCAGAGGGTCAGTGTGGAGGGAGTGCAGCATTGTCAGAGGTTCAGTGTGGAGGGAGTGCAGCATTGTCAGAGGGTCAGTGTGGAGGGAGTGCAGCATTGTCAGAGGATCAGTGTATACTGAGTGCAGCATTGTCAGAGGATCAGTCTGGAGGGCGTACAGCATTGTCAGAGTGTCAGTGTGGAGGGATTGCCGCATTGTCAGAGGGTCAGTTTGAGGGAGCGCTGCACTGTCAGAGAGTCAGTACTGAGGGAGTGCTGCACTGACAGAGTGTCCGTACTGAGGGAGTGCTGCACTGCCAGAAGGTCACTACTGAGGGAGTGCTGCACTGACACTGGGTCAGTACTGAGGGAGTGCTACACTGTCAGAGGTTCAGTACTGAGGGAGTGTAGCACTGTCAGACAGTCAGTTCTGAGGGAGTGCTGGACTGTCAGAGGGTCTGTTTGACGGAGGGCTGCACTGTCAAAGAGTCAGCACTGAGGGAGTGGTGCGCTCTCAGGGGGTCAGTAATGGGTGATTGCCATAATGTCAGAGGATAAATGTGGGGTCAGTGCTGCACTGTCAGAGGATCAGTCCTGAGGGTGCGCTGCATTGTCAGAAGATCAGTACTGATGGAGTGCCACACTTTCAGATGGTCATTACTGTGGAAACGCTATACTGTCAGAGGGTCATTCGTGAGGGAGTGCTGCACTGTCAGAGGGTCAGTACTGAGTGAGTGCTGCAGTATCAGAGAGTCATTACTAAGGGAGTGCTGCAATGTCAGAGGGTCAGTACTGAGTGAGTGCTGCAGTATCAGAGGGTCATTACTAAGGGAGTGCTGCACTGTCAGAGGGTCAGTACTGAGGGAGTGCTGCATTGTCAGCGCATCAGTCTGGGGGATACCTGCATTGTAAGAGAGTCAGTACTGAGTGAGTGCCACACTATCAGATGGGCTGAATCGCCTAGTTTCTGCTCCCATGTCTTGTGGTCTACGAGGAATATCTGTAATTGTTCAGGACATTTCTGCCTCTGATTCCTACATACCCTGCTCAGCAGTGATTCCCGCATCCAGATTCCAGAGACTGTGTTCAAACAGACTGTCTTCTTTTGGATATTGAACTGAAGAGGTACCACCCTCTTTTCGCAGGGTCGGAGGTTTCGTTTCACGTGACTGACCTGCCAGCTCAAAGGGATATTTTCATGCTGCAGGACTGCGGTTTATTCCTCAGCTTCCGTGTGCTCGTCCCAAATGAATCCCACTGTCCCAAACTCAGCACAGTCGTGTGTTCCTTATTTCTGAGCGTCCCAATGCTAATCCACACGCAGACTGACATCCCACATTCCTCCAAAACTCCTCCAACCCCTAATTGCCTGGGAGAGAGGAATGCGAAGAGGGGAAATAAAAATCTGAAAGGACTTTACAGTGACATTAAGGGTGAATTGATAATGAGAGAAAGAGTAGGTTGTGGAACACAGTGAGAATTTGTGCATGGACCCAGAGGCTACAGTGAATCTTTTGTCAGTGCTCACTGGGACAGGGTTGATATGAAATCGTGGAGATGTTCTGTGATTAAATAAATTACCATATATATATAGAGAGAGAGAGATGGTTCTGAGTAGTCTGGCCTTCTTAAAACCCAATAAATCTCCAAAGGCAGTGTAAATGTATCTCAGTTTACCGAATGAGGTGATGGAGGAAGTAAAAGGTACACTTGCAAACATTTTCGAATCTTCTCTGGCCATAGGAGAGGTGTCGTCGGACTGACCATGTGGTACTGTTATTCAAGAAGGAGCATGGGATATACCAGGCAGCTACAGGCCAGTCAGGCTAATATCGTGTGTGGGACGTCTGTTGGAAGCAATTTTGGGAGATAGAGTTAATCAGCATTTAAAGAGACTGGAGTTCATGAAGAAGTCAGAATGGTTCTGTTTAGGGGAGGTCAGGTCTGACCAATGGGATTGCACTTTTTAAGGAGGTGACCAGGTCTGTAAATAAGGGCAATACTTTCCTGTCGTCTGCTTGGAGGTTAGTGAGGCTTTTATCAGGACCCATACTGGAAACTGATAGTGAACATAAAAACTCAAGATCCAAGGAACTTGGCGCAGAATGCTGAGTGGCAGGAAGCAGACAGTGATGGCCCAATTAGAAATCTTGTCCGTTCATTTCTCACTGTTGGCGTCTGGTTGATGTGGTTGATAGAAAAGATTGAGATTTGAATGGTGGAGGGTTAATCAGTGGGTTCATGAATGATATGAAGATTGTTGGGTGATAAATACTGAGGAGGAAAGCCTTAGGTTACAGAAGGATGGAGATGGCCTTGTCAGATGGACCGATCAGTGGCAACGGGTGAGGTGCCTGAAGACTGGAGGGAGATTAATGATGGGCCATTATTGAAGTAAGGCTGCAAGGTACAGCCATTGAACTATGGAGCGATGAGCCTGATGGCAGTGTGGGTAAGCTGTTCGAGGGCATTCTGAGAGACAATTTACATGCATTTGGAAAAGCAAGAATAGATTAGGATAGTCAGCTTGGCTTTGTTTGTGGAAATGATGTGTCCAACTTGATAGAGCTTTTGAAGGGATGACCAAGGAGACAGATGAGAAGATTTCACATTGGAGATTGCTTAGTAAAAGGTTAGATGAGATGACATCCAGGGAGAGAGGACAGCACGGTGCCTCAGTGGTTTGATTCTAACTCCCGGTGACTGTCTGTGTAGAGTTTACACATTCTCTCTCTATCTGTGCGGGTTTCCTCCGGGTGCTCCAGTTACCTCCCACCGCCCAAAGGTGCCATGGGAAATGCAGCATTACAGGGATAGAGTAGAGGATGTGAGTCTGGGTGGGATGCTGTTCAGTCAGTCAGTGTGGAGCCAATGGATGGAATGGCTTGCTTCTACACTGTAGGAATTCTGAAATTAATCCAGAGAGACAAGTCATGTTCTGGGGACCTGAGCTCCAACCTTGGACAGGGGTGGATGTGGGTCCTTCCAGTCTGAAGGGGTTTGAACGCAGTCTGAGGGGGGAGTTGGGCTGAGCCCTGAAGTGTTGAGTTTGTGAATGTATTGTGGAGCTACTGTCTGAGGGGCTTTGGGGGTTAAACACAACAAAGTGGTGCTTTCTGAGGTATTGGGGGGCACTTTCTGAGGTATTGAGGGAGAACTATCTGAGGTATTGAGGGAGAACTATCTGAGGTATCGAGGGAGCACTTTCTGAGGTATTGATGGAGAACTATCTGAGGTACTGAGGGAGAACAATCTGGGGATTCAGGGCAAACTATCTGAGGTATTGAGGGAGCACTATCTGGGGTATTCAGGGAGAACTATCTGAGGTACTGAGGGAGCACTATCTGGTGGTACAGAGTGCAGAGGATAGAAAGGAACAGATGCAATTCCCTGATCATTTCCTCAGGGTCCCCGAGGCACTCTGGTGTCGTAATTTGAAATGGAAACCATTCCCCATTTCAGAAGATTCAGATCATTTTAAACAATCAGTGAAAAATAACAGCAGAATGTGTCTGAAACATGGTTTGGAGGAAAATTTTCATCAATCTATTGTCACTTGTTGCTTGGAGATGCTTTAGAAAAGCAGGCACCAAAACAGACTAATGCTGTCAATGCAAGAGGTGGTGCACAGGAAGATCCAACAGGCCATCTGTAGTTGTTGTCTGTCTCCCTGGAGCAGTCATCATGCGAGATCAGGGTTCAGTCATCGGAGAAATCATTTCTCCAACAAAACCTCAACCATGCCTTTACAGGTGTGTGTGTGTGTGTGTGTGTGTGTGTGTGTGTGTGTGTGTGTGTGTGTGTGTGTGTGTGTGTGTGTGTGTGTGTGTGTGTGTATGTGTGTGTGTGTGTGTGTGTGACAGAGAGAGAGAGAGAGAGAGACTGTCCGTGCGAGAGAGTGAATGTATGTGTATCTCTGTGTGTCTGTATGTGTATGTGTGAGAGAGAAAGTGTGTATTTATGTGAGAGTGTGTGTCTGTGTGTGTGTGTTTGAGGGCATGTGTGTCTGCATGTGCATGTGTGTGAGAGTGAGGGTGTTTGTGTGAGAGTGTGTAAGTGTGTGTGAGAAAGAGTACGTTTGCGTGTGTGAGAGGGTATGTCTGTGTGTGAGAGAGAGTATGCGGCTGTGTGTCTGTGTGTGAGAAGGAGTGTGTATGTGTGAGCAACTGTGTGTCTGTGTGCATGTGTGTGTGAGAGAGTGTGTCTGTATGTGTGTGAGAGAGTGTGTCAGTGTGCGTTTGAGGGAGCGTGTATGTGTGTGAGAGAGAGTGTGTCTGTGTGTGTTTGAGGGAGCGTGTGTGTATGTGTGTGTGAGAGTGTGTCTGTGCGTGTTTGAGGGAGCGTGTATGTATATGTGTGTGTTTCAGGGAGTGTGTGTGTGTGTGCGTGTGTGTGTGTATGTATGTGTGTGTGTGTGTGTGTGTGTGTGTGTGTGTGTGTGTGTGTGTGTGTGTGTGTGTGTGTGTGTGTGTGTGTGTGTGTGTGTGTGTGTATAAACTAGCCAATCTTATCAGGTGCCCATGAATATAAAATCCAGCTGCTGTTTCAGGTGAATTGGTCTGTGTGTCGCCAATGACACAAAGGCTGCAAGAGTGACTTAACTGGGGGAAAGAGAGTGCTGTTCATTCCAGTGGGGATTCATCCAGTAATCCTTCCCCACACACTATCATCCCTCTGGCAATGCAGTGACTAGTCTTGCTCACAGTGCTCCAGGTACAAACCAATGTAATGTCACCGTAGTCTTACCAGAGCATGGGACAGCTCTTCATTAGAGAGTGTTTTAATCAGAGGGTCACCATGCCACAGCTGAGTGGAGAGGAAGGCAAGGAGAGTCCTTCACAGTAACTCTAGGTAGTGTCGTAAGCTAACCGCCCAGCCAACTGAGCTAACCGACCTCACTCCTGGGACAGGCCCTGGATAACCCAATCATAGCCAGCCTGCACTTTGATAAGAGCCAGGAGCAAGGCCATCCGGCCCCCACCCTAACCCAGAAGGGAGAGCATGGGAAGCTGATGAAGGAAACAAGCCCCTCCCATGTGGCCTTCTGAAATGGAGCTGGAAGACAGAATCCATCTGGCCTGTTGTTTGCTTCTCCGGGACTGGCCTGCGCTCCCTTGCAGTGAGAGACTGAGGGGAACCTCGAGGAGATTTCACTTCTCACTGAGAGGCTGCAACTCCAATCCAAATCAGGCCGGTTCCCTCCGAGACTCACGGAAGAGGGCAGAATTCTACAGATCAGGCCCTTGTGTAGTCATAACCTCCAGTGGGTGGGCCAAGAGCTGGGAGGTAGCGTTAAGAACATAAGACCATCTGAAATAGGAACAGGAGGAGTATATCCAGCCCTTTGAGCCTGCTCTGCTATTCAATAGGATCATGGAGGATTTAGCATTTGATTTGGGAGCTGAATGCAGGACAGTACAAAGACAGAGAGAATCAAATTATTCTACAATGAGGAATTATCAGACAGGAGCTGGAACCAGAGGGAGTGAACACGTACACGCACACACACAGAGAGACAGACACACACACACACACGTACACACTCGCATGCATGCACACACACACACTCTGGGAATTTTTCCACAAGGGGCGAGCTCTACACTGAGGAGAGACAAAGGTGCAAAATGCTAGCGAGGGACAGCTGCACAGTCTGATCCCACTGATCTCACTACTTCCCACTCCCATGAGAGCTCTCATGCCTATTTCTGTGTTCCCAGCTGTCTCTCCCACATCTTTCCTTTAATCCCTATCTCTCAACATCCTTCATATCTCTGCCCTGTTGACATTTCTCTGTAGATTCCCTTCCTACAACACTCTGTCTCTTTGTCACCCCATCATGTTTTCCAGGAATGCTTAATCATTCAATCTTTCACAAAACCAACACCTTGTACATCTCTCTCTGAATCTTTCTCTCAGCTCTGTGGGATCTTGCTATTCTTGTCTGTACATCATTCTCGCTGCATCGCAGAAGACCCCCCTCCCCCTCCCCACCCAACTCTCTCAGCTCTATGCTGCTGCTGCAACTCCACTCTCTGTCTCTGTCTCTGTCTCTGTCTCTGTCTCTCTCTCTCTCTCTCTCTCTCTCTCTCTCTGTCCTATATCTCTGCCTGGGTTTTCTCTCTTGCTGTCTATCTGACCTTCACTCCCTCTCTTTGCCTCCCCTTTTTCACCTTGTATCTGTCTGACATTGTATTTCTCTTTCTGGGGTTTTACTCTCTCTCTCGCCCTTTCTCTCTCTGCCTCTCTCCTGCTCTCTTTCAGTTCTCACTTTCTCTCCCTCCCTCTGCCTGCCGGTCTTTCTCTTGTTCTCTCTCTCGCTTTCACTGTCTGTCTGTTCATCTCTCTTTCTCTCTGTAGTTTCTCTTCCTCTTTCTCCCTGGACCCCTTGCTCTGTCCCAGTGACTGGGGAAGGGATATCGGGAAAAGTTTGTCTCTGTGCCGCTGGATGCTGTCCAGTTAATGCAGGGGGATCAACCTTTTCCTGGTCTCTTCCGGGTTTTATCCCAACTGTGGAGAGGGGGTGATTGTAAGGGACATAAAGTCCTTTTCTCATTGAGTCTGAAATCAAGCAAAAGAGAAGGAGAGGGTGACAAAAAGAGAGAGAGAGAGAGAGATGGAGAGAGTGGAGATGGAAAAAGTGGGGAAGGAGAGAGAGAGAGAGAGAGAGAGAGATGGGCATTGAGAGACAGGGAGTTTGGGAAAGTGAGAGAAGGACAAAGTGAGAGACAGGGAGAGCGAGAAGGATATAGATTGTAGAGTGGGATCTTGCTATGCATGACAGCAGCCAGTCAAAAGGCGATTTAGTCTCTACACTATGTCCTCCAGCCCAGGGGCTGTGAGTCTGAATGGGAAGGGGGAAAGTTGGAGAAAAGGAGGGAGTGGGACAGCTAGAGACAGGGGAGTGTTTGATGGGGCTTTGGGGTTGGTGGAGAAAGGAGGGGCTGTTGTCAGAGAGAGATGGAGGGAGGGATAGCATGTGATGCAAAGTCTGAGACAGGGTGTAGAAGAGGTCTCCACAGAAAGGATAGTCAATGAGGCCACTCGGGGCCAATCCTGAGGATCCTGAACAGGACCAGGAACATTTAATTTGGGAGTGGGGATGATGGGCAGAAAGGACTCCATCTGTGATACAAGCCTTCTGTAATTCTGGGACCGGGATCTCGCTGTTCATTAAAACAGTCACAGACCGTTCAGTCAACCCAGACTCATTTACCTCCGTGAGAAAGTGAGGACTGCAGATGCTGGAGAGTCGGACTTACAAAATGTGGAGAGTCGATGGTTCAGGCCTGACATGCTGTGCTTTTCCAGCTCCACACTTTTCCAATTAATTTCCCTCTGCCCCACAGAGTGGGGCTCGCAGCAATGTTGGGGGCAGTGAAATGTTTGAGGGAGGCACAGTTAGTGAGGCAATTATTTGGGAGGGAAGATATTTGGGGAAGGACATAAATTTGGGTGAGAGTGAAAATGAGAGGCATTGTATTTTTGAGGGGTTTCAAAATTGGATGAGATCTTTCAGGTCTGAAATAGCGAAAAACAGAAAGGGAGGGTGAGAAAAAGAGAGAGAGAGAGAAATCGAGAGAGTGGGGATGGAGAAGGGGATGGGAGAAAGATGGTCAGAGAGAGACAGGGAGAGGGCGAGAGTGAGAGAAAGACAGAGTGAGAAAGAGACACAGAAGGACAGAGAGAGGGGGAAAAGGGGGAAGTCAGACCGAGACAAACTGGAGTTAATACATGGACTGACTGAAGGGGTGGCACGAGTTATTCCAGTTATTTCCAACTCTCTCTCTCGATGGTTTTTCACATTCCCTCTCTCCCATGCTCCTGGGTTTTGCTTCAGCCTGTCTCTCTCTCTCTCTCTCTCTCTCTCTCTGGTTCTGCTTCTGGGTCTGGGAATCTGTTTTCTCTCACCCTCTCTCTCTCTCTGGATAGTCAGATGGTCTCTGTCTCTTACCATGTTGTTCTCTTCAGAAGGCCTCCAGACATTCAAGTAATCAGTCTGCAGATGAACCCTGTTTTTGTTCATTTCTGGATGGTTTTCCGGAAATTTCTATCGTTCTGGCCAATTAGGAGAATCAGTTAATAGTTTGAAACATTTCCAACCATTTGGATGGTTTGTTGCTGTTAGTTTCTTTGTGTAGCAGGACCCAGTGCCTTCATGTCTGGGCCCTCCTTTGTTTGGTAGATATGCCTGTCCAGAATAACTGTTGCATTTTACATTATGCTGTGTTTACGCTGTGCCTGGTGTGCGGGTTTTGTGATTTGGGAGATTTACTTGGCCAATAAACCTTGATTGTCTATCTGTGTTTTACCCAGGAGGTTGTAACATTTCCCCCAACCCATCCACTTGAATGGAAAGAAAAGAAGCTTATGCAATAAATTACAAGCCTAATTTTAAAAGCTGGTGATGCTTGTTATCAGAGTAGGCAGCTGTGTGTGCAAAAACCATTGTGTACATTGGTCAAACCGATGGTCCTATAGCAGATAAGTGATATCATAAAATCTTTACAGAACAGAATCAGGCCATTTAGCCCATTGAGTCCACAATAACCCTCTGCAGAGAATCCAAGTCAGACCCACTCCGTCGATGATATCCCTGAAACCCTGCATTTCCTATGGCTATTCCAGCTAGCCGAATATCCCTTGACACAATGGGCAATTTAACATGGCCAATCTGTTGTAATGGCAACTATGGACAGGCAATCAATACTGACCCAGCCAGGAACATTCAAACACTGCAAATGAATGAAATTAATGTGATCACCCGGGGAGTTCCATCTACCTTCCAGCCCCTAGGGTTGTGTCCAGGCATGATTCACCATGATCGTACCCATCTGTTACAGCCTGCAATCCTAACCACCGGTATCCCGAGATATATCAAGGTGAGTGCGGTTAGGACCACAGCCAATATGAGAGGAGCCGAATTCTTGGATAACATGGTATGGGAATGTCATGGTATAACCTGTTCCTTCACATTTACGTAAGTATGGTTCCTGTCAATGTCTCCTTTATCTCCACAGTAAGTGGGAGGATAACATGGTAGCCCGTCCAAATACCTTTTTTATACAACTCCAATAATTTGGACTTCATCCTAACTTTGTCACTTGGGTTAATTGGAATCCCTCGTACCAAGACCAGGTGTCTCACCGAGAGTATCCTTACAGCTGTTACTAACCCAGCCCTTCATGAGCTGCTGTCACTGACAGTGAGAGACGTTGGTGTGGGTGTTCTCCTGGAACAAATATTTACACTGTTTGTCATTAACCCGGGATGGGATTTCCCATTATCTGTCCTGCCTGAGCTCCTCCCTCAGCTGTTTCATCATCCCATTCGCGTAGATACGGCACAGGGTGTGGTTTTACTGCTCACCGTCATCTCTGCTTGGGCCGTGGATGATCTGGTTAATCGTCTTGGCATCATCCTCCAGTTTGGTCACTTAGTGATGATTACTTGATACTCTACGAGCTGTCCCATGGTCTCCTCTGGGTTTTCTGTATCCAGTCTTTCTCAGGCTCATTAGAGAGTTGTTGGCTCAGGATCCTGAGTTTATTCTGCAAATTAGCCAAGTCAACGTACTGACCGATAACAGTCCTGCCCTGTATACCGTGGCTACATTATTAATGAGTTCTCTTTTCATTCGTCTGTTAATTAATGTTCTGGGTTTTCCCTCATATTTCCCTGTCCCTAATCCCATTATCCTGTGGGTCAGGTGGGAACATAATAATTTTAATGGGGAAGGACACCACTCTGGTTACTGTCTCCCTGATGCATTCATTGTGATTAGTGTCTGTTTGTGGTAAATGTTAGTGAACAACGTATTGCCTGTGGGTTTAGTGACTTGTCCATTGCGAGAACGTGTTGTGTGTGGGACAAGCTTTGGGAGGCGCCTTCCCTCCTGGTCTCAGCCCGTTTTTAAGTTTGTTTCTGATGAATTCTCCCTGGTGGGATTCCTGAGATATAGGGAACCAGGGCTCCTCCCAGAGTGGGATAATGTGTGCCTTTGGGGTTCTACCTCCCCAGGGAGATAACGACAGGCTCCACACTGACACATCCACACCCGCTCACAGATGGGGACTCCCACTGCCTTTCTCTCAGGTAACTGCACCTTTTACCCCCAGCCCTGACCCACAGTAGAACTCAGATTCCATGAACCGTGTGGTTGCCAAGTGTCAAACAGCTGATGGTCTCACTCCGTGCACAACAGCCATTCCAGGCACCCAGCTGGTGGGCAGCACCAAAATGATCCCGTCTCTGGCCCAGATACATGTTTGGATGAGATTGACTGACAGTCTGTCATACACAGAGTGGACGCTGAGGAGCAAACCAAATGAATCGCCATGTGCCTTAGTCCAGCAGGCCATTCAGCCCTCTATAAGGGCCAACAGCTAGGGAGGGTCATCCATGATGAGATTAAGGCAGCGGTCCTCACTGCTATAGGGCAGGTTAAGGCAGACCCTGCAGAGGCGCTACATAAATGCAGAACACCAACAAGTGGAATGCCCCTCCCCACCCCCCCGTCAGCTTCACCCGGAGACTCTGGGTCCAATTTGTCTGGTTTTTCAGGGATATGACCTGCATCTCTCTTAGCAATGAGAAACTGGCCCGACTCTTTCTCTCCCATGTCTTAGAAAGAAGGAGGGATACCTGGGATTCGACCCCTCTTAAGCCCCCCTGAAATGACATTCTGGATTAGAGTGGTGCTGGAAAGGCACAGCAGTTCAGGCAGCATCCGTGGAGCAGTAAAATCGACATTTCAGGCAAAAGCCCTTCCTTAGGAATACAGGCAGAGAGCCTGGAGGGTGGAGAGATAAATGAGAGGAGGGTGGGGGTGGGAAGAAAGTAGCATAGTGTACAATAGGTGAGGGGATGAAGATGATAGGTCGGGGGGAGGGTGGAGTGGATAGGTGGAAAGAAGATTGGCAGTTAGGACAGGTCATGAGGGCGGTGCTGAGCTGAAAGTTTGGAACTGGGGTAGGGCGAGTTGAAATGTTCAGCCACTGGGCGGTATGGTTGATTGGTGCGGGTGTCCCAGAGATGTTCCCTAAAGCGCTCTGCTTTGGAGGTGTCCAGTCTCCCAATGTAGAGGGGACCACATCGGGAGCAACAGCAACAATAAATGATATTAGTGGATGTGCAGGTAAAACTTTGATGGATGTGAAAGGCTCCTGTAGGGCCTTGGATTGAGGTGAGGGAGGAGTTGTGGATGCAGGAGGATTGGGCACTCTGCTAATTAATCGCTGAATGCGAAATTAACTTTAGGGATTTACACATTGTGTCACAGAAGTTCAGGGATCACAGGCGATTGGTGGGGTTTCCCCGAGAACGGGTGTATAGTCATGAGATACTGAGCACACAGCCCGGACACGGGGGTCAGAGTTTGGACACCCTAGAGATTATATTTGCTCCTGGCACCTCCTGCTAGGGCCTGCTGTGTGTTGCTCAGTGTTGCAGGCTTACAGGACCCATGCAGCTCCTTGGAGCTCCCTACACTGTTCTTCCAGATTGTCCATGCAACCTGAGGCTGCTTCCCCATCCCCAGAGGCCCTCCTTTCACTGGATTGGGCTCTTCCCAATTGTAACTGGAGTTGTCCCATTTGGGTGAGATTTTCCTTCAACGTTCTGCCCTGCTCATTGAGTAGGAGAATTAACTCTGTCACAGCCTGTAGTTTTCCCTGGGGTGACCGGATCCCAGCTGCATTATCCCAGCCGGCGGCGCTCCAGGCTATCAACAGAGGAGTGAGCTTTCCATCTTCCTTCCCCAGTTCTCTATCGGCTTCTCACCACAGCTCCTGTGCCAGGAATCCTTCGCTGCAAGGCCAGGCTGGCTTCCTGCCAAATTCTGCAGGACTGTTTCACATTTGTACCGGCTCGTGTTCGTGTTGCTTTGGCTGCTTCTGTGTTATGGGATACCTGGATATGTTCCTATAGTCATAGAGTTCTACAGCATGGAGACAGGCTCTTTGGCCCAAACTGGTCCATCCACACGAACCCCGTTTCCCTGCACTTGGCACATAGCCTTCCAATACGTTCCTCTCCATGTATGTGTCCAAGTGCCTTTTAAATGTTACTTAATGTCTCCTCCTTGATTACTTCCACTGGTAGATCATTCCGTATGTGTACCACCCTCTGGGTAAAAGCGTTGTCCCTCAGGTTCCCTTTTAATCATTCCCCTTTCACCTGAAACTGATGCCCTTTTGCTCTAGATTCCCCAAGCCTCGGATAAAGACTGAGTGCACTCACCCTATCCATGCCTCCCATGATCTTATACACCTCTATAAGGACACCCTTCAGTCTCCTACACACTAAAGAAAATGTCCTTGCTTGTCCAACCTCTCTCTATAACTTTAGTTGGGTTCTGGCAACATCCTTGTAAGTTTCTTCTGCACTCTTTCCAGTTTAATAACTTCCTCCTATAGCAAGGTGGGTAAAACTGAATACAATATTCCAAGTGCGGCCTCACCAACATCCTGCACAACTACAACAGAACTTCCCAACTTCGATATTCCATGCCCTGACTGATGAAGGGCCCAGTGTGCTAGAAGCCTTCTTCACTGCCCTGTCTCCCTGAGTTCAGAGAGTCGTGCTCCTGCAATCCAAGGTCCCCCTGTTCCACTACACTCCTTCAGGCCCTACCATTCACCATGAAATCCCTGTCTTGATTTGTCTTTCCAATATGCAAGATCTCGCACTTGTCTATATTAAACTCCATTTTCCATTTCTCAGCCCAATTCCCCAGCTGATCAAGGCCCTGTTGCAATTGCTGAGAACCTTCCTCACTTATTTTAGTGTAATCTGAATACTTTCTAATCATGCCTTGAACATCCCCATCCAAATCATTGATATAGATAACAAACTGCAATGGGCCTAGCACTGACCAGCTCAGTGGCACAATGGCTCAATGGTTAGCACTGCTGCCTTACAGCACCGTGGATCTGGTTTCAATGCCAACCTCACGGGACCCTGTGTGGGTTGGATCCTGTTAGGGTTCGAAATCCTACAGTATGGAAGCAGGCCATTTGGCTCAACAAGTCCACACCGACCTGCCGAGGAGTAATCCACCCAGAGCCATTCTCCATACCCAATATTTATCCTTGACGAATGCCTAGCACTACGGACAATTTAGCACGACCAATTCAACTGACCTGCGCATTTTTGGAATGTAGGAGTAAACCGGAGCGCCCAGAGGAAACCCATACCGACACAGCGAGAATGTGCAAACTCCACACAGACAGTCGCCCGAGGTTGGGGTCGAACCCGGGTCCCTGGCGCTGTGAGGTAGCAGTGCCAATCACTGAGCCACCATGCCACACCAACTGAGTTTGTATGTTCTCCCCATGTCTGTGTGGGTTTCCTCTTTGTACCCCAGTTTCCTCCCAAAACCCAAAGATGTGCAGGTTAGGCAAATTGGCCATGGTCAATTGCCTATAGTGTTCATGGATGTGTAAGTACGTTCCATTAGTCAGGGGCAAATGTAGTGTAATAGGGTAGGGGAATGAGTTTGGTTGGAATAATCTTCAGGGGCCAGTGGATTGTTGGACCGAAGGGCCTGTTTCCACAGAGGAGGGATTCTATGATTCTATGACCGCTGAGGCACACCACTAGTCACAGGCCTTCAGTCTGACTGTTACCCTCTGCTTCCTACCATCAAGCCAATTGTGTACCCAGTTTGCCAACGCCCCCTGGATTCCATGTGATCTAACCTTTCAGAGCAAGGTACCATGTGGAACCTTATCAAAGGCCTTCCTGAAATCTGTAGAGTCTACATGTACTGACCTCCCCTCGTCAAACTTCCTGATCATTCATCAAAGAACGCTAACAAATTTGTGAGGCATGGTCTCCCACGCACAAGGCTATGCTGACTACTCCCAATCAAAAGCTATATTTCCAAATGCATGTATATCTCATCTCCCAGAATCTTCTCAAGTAACTTACTTACCACGGATGTTAGGCATACTGAATTGTAGTTCCCAGGTTTTTCTTTGCAGCCCTTCTCGAATAAGGGCACAATAGTTGCTTCCCTCCAATCTTGTGGGACCTCACCCGTGATTAACGGTGATGCAAAAAGATCAGCAGGGACTCCACAATTTCTTCCCTCGCCTCTCGCAGTGTTGTTGGATATATTTGGTCAGGACCAGGAGATTTATCCACCTTCATGCATTCTAATGCATTCAAAACTTCCTCTCCTGTGATATGGACTGTTCGCAAGAGATCATCACTAACTTCCCCATGTTCCCAAGCCTTTGTGTCCTTCCCCAAGGTCAACACAGAGGTGAAATAACTCCTGCGATTCTGCAATTACATGTCCACTTTGGTCCTTGAAGGGTCCTAGTCTCTCTCTAGTTATTCTTTTTCCGATAATATACTTCAAGAATCTCTTTGTATTCAGCCAAATCTTCTCAGCCAAGGTCATCTGCCCTCCTGATTTCCTTATTCAGTAAACTCTTGTATCCCCAGGGATTCCCTTGACCCCAGCTGCCTGTACCTGAGCCATGTCTGCTTTTTTTTCTCTTTAAAGCCTCAATGTCTCTTGCCATCCAGGTTTCCTTATTCTTGCCAACCTGCTCCTCACACTCACAGGAACGGACAGAGTTTGAACTGTAGCTATCCCACAGTTAAAGAACTTCCACTTGCGAGAGGTCCCTGTGCCTGCAAACAAACTTCTCAAACCAACCCCTGCAAGCTGCTGTTTAATTCCGTCAGAATGTGTTTTGCTCCAATGTAGAACTAGCACCTGGGGAACATTTTGTCTTACTCCACAATGATTACAATATTAATAGAACTATGGTCACTGGTTCCAAAGTGCTCCCCCACTGTCACCTCACTCCGAACATTCTGGTTGGGTTGTTTACCTTGTGATTAGAAGTAACTGGACAACACCACCAGCATCTCAATGTTCACTTGTGAGACTTTGTCTTTCATGTGAAGGAATGGGACCCAGAAATCTCCATTTAAACTGGCTCCCAACAAAATTCCCAGGAACAGTGCTGCCCAGATTTTCTGTGTTCCCAGCTAACTGAAGCAATACACGGAAATGATTCAAAGTGAATCTTCACTGAAACGGTTCTCAAGTAAACATCCCAGATTAGTTTGAGAAAGGACTTAGATCTGGAGGAAAGCTTCCTCGAAGTGCCTCCATCGAACACGCTCGAGATTGACAACACAAATGTTGTCACAGCCTCTCAATGTTATCACAGTCAAATACACAAAGGACAGGATTAAACATTCATACCGCCATTTCTCTGACCTGATGTGGGAGAGATGAGTTAGGGAGAGGGAGATTGCTTTGTTAGGTGGGGATCAGTCAGGAAAGGTGGGCACTACAGTGTTGGAAAGAGGTAGGCCAGGGAGGGGATGAGTGCAGTGTTGTTTAGACATTAGTCAGGGAGGGCGAGATTGCAGTGTTGGGTCGGGATTAGTCAAGGAGGGGGCTATTGCAATGTTGGGTCGGGATTAGTCAGGTAGGGGGCCATTGCAGTATTGGGTAGGGATCAGTCAGGGAGGTGGAGATTGAAATGTTGTGTAGGGATCAGTCAGGGAGGGGGAGATTGCAGTGTTGGATAGGGATCAGTCAGGGAGGGGGAGATTGCAGTATTGGGTAGCGATCAGGCAGGGAGGGAGAGATTGCAGTGTTGTGTAGGGATCAGTCAGGGAGGGGGAGATTGCAGTGTTGTGTAGGGATCAGTCAGGGAGGGGGAGATTGCAGTGTTGGGTAGGGATCCGTCACGGAGGAGGTTATTGCAGTGTTGGGTAGGGATCACTCAGGGAGGGGTGAGTGCAGTAATAAGTAGGGATCCGTCAGGGAAGGGGAGATTGCAGTGTTGGGAAGGGATCACTCAGGGAGGGGTGAGTGCAGTAATAAGTAGGGATCAGTCAGGGAGGGAGAGATTGCAGTGTTGGCTCGGTATCAGTCAGGGAGGGTGTGAGTGCAGTATTGGGTAGAGATCAGACAGGGAGGGAGAGATTGCAGTGTTGGGTAGGGATCAGTCAGGGAGGGCGAGGTTGCAGTATTGGGTTGGGATCAGTCCCCACTCCCTAACACTACCCTATCTTTTGCCCTCCCCACTCTCTTGCCCTCCCCACTCTTTCGCCATCCCCTCCCTTTCGCCCTCCCCTCTTTCTCGCCCTCCCCTCTCTCTCGTCCTCCCTTCTCTTTCTCCCTCCCCTCCTTCTAGCACTGCCCATTTTCGCCCACCTCTCTCTCTCACCCTCCCCTCTCTCTCGCCCTCCCCTCTTTCACCCACCACTCTCTCGCTCTCCCCTCTCTCTCGCCCTCCCCTCTCTGTCGCCCTCCCATCTCATGCCGCTGCCCTCTCTTGTCCTCCGCTATCTCTCCCCCTTCTTCCCCTCCCGTCTCTCGCACTCCCCTCTCTCTCGCACTCTCCTCTCTCTCGCCCTTCCCTCTCTCACACCTTCCCCTGTTTCGCCCACCACTCTCTCACCCTCTCCCTCTCTCAACCTCCATTCTCGCCCCTCCCCAGTCTCTCACCCGCCCCTCTCTCTGTCGCCGTCCCGTCTCTCTCGCCTCCCCTCTCTGACCCTCCCATCTCACGCTGCTCCCCTCTCTCGTCCTCTGCTCTCTCGCATTCTCCTCTCTCACCCATCCGTTTCTCGAACCTCCGCTATCTCTCCCTCCCCTATCTCACCCTCCCATCTCTCGCACTCCCATCTGTCTCACCATTCCCGCTCACTCTCTCCCTCCCCTCTCTTGCCCTCTCCTCTCTTTTGCCCTCCCCTCTTTTGAATTCCCGTCTCTCACCCTCTGTGCTTTCGCACTCCCATCTCTCGCCCCATCTCTCTCGCCCTCCTCTCTCTCTCCCTCCCCTTTGTCTCGCCACTCTCTCCCTCCATCTCCTCTCTTGACCTCCCCTCTATCTCGCCCTCTCCTCTCTCGCCCACCCCTCTCTCTCACTCTCCCCTCTCTCACCTCCCCTCTATCTCGCCCTCCCCTCTCTCACTCTCCCCTCTCTTACCCTCCCGTCTCTTGACCTCTCCTCTCTCGCCTTCACCTCTTTTGCCCTCCTTTCTCTCGTCTCTCTCAAACACTCCCCTCTTTCGTCCACCCAACTCTCTCGCCCACCCATTCACTCGCCCTCAGCTCTCACACCCTCCCCTCGCTCACCCTCCTCTCTCTCGCTCCTCCCTCTCTCGCCCTCCACTCCCTCAGCCTCTCCTCCCTCTCTCCCCTCTCTCTCGCCCTTCCCTCACACTCGCCCTCCCTTCTCTCATGCCATCCCTTCACTTGCTCTCCTCTCTTTTGCCCACCACTCTCTCACCCAACCCGCTCTCTCGCCCTCCCCTCTCTCGCCCTACCCATCTCTCACTCTCCTCTCACTCTCACTCACCTCTCTCGCCCTCCCCTCTCTCTTGCCTTTCCCCTCCCCTCGCTCCCCCTCACCTCTTTGTCCCCTTCCCCTCGCTCTTCCCCTCCTCTCACTCTCGCACTCCCCTCTCTATCCACCCTCTTCCTCCCTCCCCTCTCTCCCCTCCCCTCTCTCGCCCTTCACTCTCTCTCACCATCCCATCTCTCCCCATCCCTCTCTCTTGCCCTCTGCTCTCTTGCAATCCCCTCTCACTCGTCCTCCCCTCTCTCGCGCTCCCCTTTCTCACACTCTCCCCCCTCTTCCCATTCCCACTCTCTCGCCCTCCCCTCTCTGGCACTCCCTCTCTCTCTCTCTCTCTCTCCCCTTTCTCCCCCTCCCTTCTCTCTTGCCCTCCACACTCTCTCGTCCTCCTCTCGTTTGCCCTCACGTGCTCCCCTCTCTCTCACCATCCTCTCTCTCTCACCATCCCATCTCTCCCCATCCCTCTCTCTTGCCCTCTGCTCTCTTGCAATCCCCTCTCACTCGGCCTCCTCTCTCTCGCCCTCCTCTCTCTCACCCACCCCTCTCTCGACCTTCCCTCTCTCTCACCCTCCCCTCTCTGTCGACCATCCCCCTCTCTCGCCCTCCCCTCTCTGTCGCCCACCCCTCTTTCTCGCCGTCCCCCTCTCGTCTGCCTCCTCTCTCTCCACCCTCTCTCGCCCTCCCCTCTCTCGCTTTCCACTCTCGCCCTCCCCTCTCTCGCCCTCGCGTCTTACACCCACGTCTCTCTCCCTCACTCCCCCCTTTCTTGTTCTCCCCACTCTGTCGCCCTCCTCGCTCTCTTGCCCTCCCCTCTCTGTTGCCCACCCCTCTTTCTCACCCTCCCCTCTCTCTCACCATCGCCTCTCTTGCCCTCCCCTCGCTCTCGCACTCCCCTCTCTTTCCCTCTTCTCTCTCTCGCACTCCCCTCTCTCTTGCCCTCACTCACCCTCCCCTCTCTCCTCTCCCCTCTCTCTCGCCCTCACCCGTCTCTCCCTCCTCTCATACTCGCCCTCCCCTCTCTCCCCTCCCCTCTCACTCGCCCTCCCCTTCTCCCCTCACCTCTCTTTCGCTCTCCCTCTCTCTCACCCTCACCTGTCTCTCACCCTCCCCTCTCTCTTGCCCTCCCCCTCTCCCCTTCCCCTCTCTCTCGCACTCCCCTCTCACTCACCCTCTCCTCTTTCTCCCTCCCCTCTCTCTCCCCCCTCTCCCCTTCCTTGCCTCTCTCTCTCTCCGCCTCCCCTTTCTCTCTCCCTCCCATCTCTCTCGTCATCCCGTCTCTCAGTCTCCCCATTGTCTCCCTCACCTCTCTCTCCCCCTCTCTCTCTCCCTCCCTCCCCTCCCTCTCAGCCTCCCGTCTCTCTTGCCCTCCCCTCTCTGTCGCCCACCCCTCTCTATCACCCTCCCCTCTCTCCCTTTCTCCCCTCTCTCTCGCCCTCCCACCTCTTGCCCTCCCCCCTCTTGCTCTCCCCCTCTCGCCCTCCCCAGTCTCTCACCCTCCCCTCTCTCGCAACTCACGTCTCTCGCCCTCCCTCTAGTTTGCCCTCCCCTCTCTTGTCCTCCCCCTCTCTCGCCTTCCCCTCCCTCCCTCTCCCCTCTTTGTTGCCCTCCCTTCTCTCTCTCCCTCTCCTCATTCACGCCCTCCCCCTCTCGCACTCATCTCTCTCATCCTCCATTCTGTCTCTCCCCTCGATCTTGCCCTCCCCCCTCTTGCCCGTCCCTCTCAGCCTCCAATCTCTCTCCCTCCCCTCTCTCACCCTCCCTCCCCTCTCTCTCGCCTTCCCCTCTCTCACCCTCCCGTCTCTCGCCATCCCCTCTTTCGCCCACCTCTCTGTCATCCTCCCCTCTGCCTCTCCTCTCTTTCGCCCACACCTCTCTCTCAATCTCCCCTCTCTCGCCCCCCACTCATGCCACCCCCTCTCTCGCCGTCCACTCTCACTTGCCCTCTCCACTTTTGCACTCCGCTCTCTCTCGCTCTCCCCTCTCTCACCCTCCCCTCTCGCTCGCTCTCCCCTTTCTCTCACCCTCCCCTCTCTCTCACCCTCCACTCTCTCGCCCTCCCCTCTCTCTCGGTGTCCCCTCTCTCCGCCTCCTCTCTATCATGCCCACCCCCTTCTCGCCCTCTCTCCCTCCCTTCTCTTTCCCCCCTCGCCTCTCTGTCGCCCTCCCCTCTCTCTCGCCTTTGCCTCTCTCGCCCTATGCTCTCTCACCCTCCACTCTGTCTCTCCTCTCCCTCTTGTCCTCCTCTCTCTCGCCCCCCTCCCCTCCCCTCCCTCGCCCTCCAATCTCTTTCGCCTTCACCTCTCTCGCTCTCCCCTGTCTTGCAATCCACCTCTCGCCTCCTCCCCTCTCTCTTGCCCTGACCTCTCTCGCATTCAACCCCCTCGGCCTCCCCTCTCTCTCACCCTCCCCACTCTTTCACTCTCCCCGTCACTCTCCCTCCCCTCTCTCTTGCATTCCCCTCCCTCACCCTTGCATCTCTCGTCCTACCATTTCACACATTCCAGTCTCTCTCCAACCCCTCTCTCACCCTCCCTCCCTCTCTCTCCCTCCTCTCTCTCACCCTCCCCTCTCTCCCTCCCATCTCTCTCTCCCGCCCCTGCCTCTCTCCCTCCCCTCTCTCTCACTCCCCTCGCTCGCCCTCCCCTCTCTCTAGCTCTCACCTCTCTCGCCCTCCATACCCTCACCCTCTAATCTATCTCTCCCCTCCTTCTAGTCCTCCCCAGTTCACCCTTCCCTCTCTTCCGCCCTCACCTCTGTCTCCCTCCCATCTCTCACGCCATCCCCTCTCTCCCTCCCTCTCACTCACTCCCCTCCCTCGCCCTCCCTTCTCTCTAGCCCTCACCTCTCTCGCCCTCCATTCCCCACCCTATAATCTATGTCTCCCCTCCCTATTGTCCTATCCAATTTTCCCTCCCCTCTCTCTCGCCCTCCCCTCTCGCTCTCCGCTGGCTTTTGTCCTCACCTCTCTCTCGTTCTCCCCCTTCTCGCCCTCCCCTCTCTCTCGCGCCATCCCCCTAACTCCGCCTCCCCTCTCTCTTGACCTGCCCACTCTCACCCTCTCCTCTCTCACCCTCCCCGCTCTCTCGCACTCTGCTTTTACTCACCCTCCCCTCTTTCACCCCCCTCTCTCGCCCTTCCGTCGCTCTTGCCCTTATGTCTCTCTCGACCTCCCGTCTCTCTCGCCCTCCCATTTCTCTCGCCCTCCGCTCTCTCTTGTCCTCCCCTCTCTCTCGCCCTCCACTCTCTCTCGCCCTCGCCGTCTCTCGCCGTCCCCTCTCTCCCCCTTCCCTCATGCCCTCCCCTCTCTCGCCCTCCCCTCTCTCGTCTTCCCCGCCCTCGCCCTCCTGTCCCTCGCCCTCCTGTCCCTCGCCTTCCCCTCTCTTGCTCTCCTCTCTCTTGCCTTCCCCTCTCACTCTCCCTCCCCTCTCTCTCTGTCCCCTCTCACTCTCCCTCCCCTCTCACTCTCCCTCCCCTCTCACTCTCCCTCCCCTCCCTCTCCCTCCCCTCTCACTCTCCCTCCCCTCCCTCTCGCCCTCCCCCCTCTCTCACCCTCCCTCTCTCTCACACTCCCCTCTCACTCTCCCTCCCCTGTCTCCCTCCCTCCCCTCTCACTCACCCTCCCCTCTCACTCTCCCTCCCCTCCCTCTCGCCCTCCCCCCTCTCTGACCCTCCCCTCTCTCTCATATTCCCCTCTCACGCTCACTCCCCTGTCTCCCTCCCTCCCCTCTCACTCACCCTCCCCTCTCTCTCGCCCTCCCCTCTCACTTTCACTCCCCTCTCTCTCGCCCTTACGTCTCACTCACCCTCCCCTCTCTCTTGCCCTCCCCTCTCACTCTCCCTCCCTTCATTTTCGAACTCCCATTTCTCCCTCCCCTCTCTCTCTCCCTCTCATCACTCAAGCCTTCCTCTCTCCCCTCCACTCTCCCACCCTCTTCTCTCTCTCCCTCCCATCTCTGTCGACCTCCCATTTCTCCCTCCCTCCCCTCCCTCTCTCACTCTCCTCACTCACGCCCTCCCCTCTCTCCCTCCACTCTCCCACACTCCTCTCTCTCTCTCCCATCTCTGTCGACCACCTATTTTTCCCTCCCTCCCCTCTCTCTCACTCTCCTCACACACACCCTCCCCTCTCTCCCTCCACACTCCCACACTCCTCTCTCTCTCCCTCCCATCTCTGTAGACCTCCTATTTCTCCCTCCCTTCCCTCCATCTCTCACGGTCCTCACTCATGCCCTCCCCTCTCTCCCCCTCCACTCTCTCTTCCTTCCCTCTCTCTCCCCTCTCTCTACCTCACCTCTCTCTCTCGCCTCTCTCTCTCTCGCCTCTCTCTTGCCTTCCCCTCCCTCGCCCTCCCGTCTCTCGTCCTCCCCTCTCTTGCCCTATACTCTCTCATCCTCCTTTTCTCGCTCTCCCTTCTTTCGTTTCCCCTCTCTCGTCCTCCCCTCTCTCGCCCTCCTCTCTCACTCTGCCTCCCATCTCTCTCGCCCTCACCTCTGTCTCCCTCCCCTCTCTCACGCCATCCCCTCTCTCCCCCTCCCCTCTCTCTCTCCCTCCCCTCTCTCCCTTCTCTCTCTCCCTCCACTCTCTTTCTCGCCTCACTCTTGCCTTCCCCCCTCGCACTTCCGTCTCTCATCCCCCCTCCCTTAACCTCCCCTCTCTCGCCCTGCTCTCTCACTCTGCCTCCCATCTCTCTCGCCCTCACATCTGTCTCCCTCCCCTCTCTCACGCATCCCGTCTCTGTTGCCCACCCCACTCTTTCGCCCTCCCCTCTCTGTTGCCCTGCCCTCTCTGTCGACCTCCCTTTTACCCTCCCTCCCCTCACTCCCTCTCCCCTCTCTCCCCCTCCCCTCTTTCTCTTTCGCCTCTCTCTCGCCCTCCCCCTCTCTAACTCTCCACACTCTCGCCCTCCACTCTCTCGCACTCCCATCTCTCACACTCACCTCTCTCGCACTACCATCTCTCGCCCTTCCCCTCTTGCCCTCCTCGCTCTCACTCTTCCCTCTCTCTCGCACTCCTCTCTCTTGCCCTCGTCTCAGTCGCCCGCCCTTCACTCGGCCGCCCCACACTCGCCATCCCCTCTCGAGCCGTCCCGTCTATTACCCTCCCTTCTCTCTCCCACCACTCTCTCGCCCTCCCCTCTCTCATTCTTTTCTTTCTCGCCTTCCCCTCCCCCACCCTCCCGTCTCTCGCCCTCCCTTGTCTCGCCATCCCCCCATTTTCCCTCCCCTCTCTCTCGCCCTCACCTGTCCCCCTCCCCTCTCTCACACCCACCCCTCTCCATATTGCCCACCCCTCTCTGTCGCCCATCCCTCTCTGTCACCCCTCCCGTCGCCCTCCCCTCTCTGTCGATCTCCCCTCTCTGTCACCCACCCCTCTCTCTCGCCCACCTCTCTCTCTCACGCCCTCCCCTCTTGTGCCTTCCCCCTCTCGGGGCCGCCCCTCTCTCGCCTGCCCCCTCTCTCCACCCTCTCCCGCCCTCTACCCCTCACCCTCCTCTCTCTCTCACCCTCCCCTCTCTCTCACGATTGCGGCTCCCTTGCCCTCCCCTCTTTCTCGCGCTCCCCTCTCTTGCCCTCACCCGTCTCTCCCCCTCCTCTCACTTCCCTTCCCCTCTCTCTCCCTCCCTTCTCTCTCCCCCTCCCCTCTCTCCATCCCTTGCCTCACCTCCTTCCCTGCTCTCTCTCCCTCCCCTCTGCCTTGTCATCCCGTCTCTCAGCCTCCCCACACTCTCTCTCCCCTCTCTCTCCCCCTCCCTCTGTCCCTCCCTCCCCTCTCTCTCGGCCTCCCCTTTCTCGCCTTCCCCCTGTCTCTCCCTCCTCTCTCTCCCTCCCCTCTCTCTCGTCATCCTGTCTCTCAGCTTCCCCACACTTTCCCTTCCCCTTCCCTCTCTCTCAACCTCACTCTCTCCCTCCCTTTCTCTCTCCCTCCCCTCTCTCTCGCTCACTTCTCTCTCTCACCCTCCCCTCTCTCTCCTTCTGTCCCTCTCTCTCGCCCTCCCTCTCTCTCGCCCTCCTCCTCTCTCTCGCCCTCCCCAGTCTCTCAGCCTCCCCTCTCTGTCTCTTTCTCTCACCGACCCCTCTCTCGCAACTCACCTCTCTCGCTCTCCGCACTCTTGCCCTTTCGTCTCTTGCTCTCCCCTTTTTTTGCCGTCCCTTACCTCGTCCTCCCCCCTCGCCTTCCCCTCTCTCGCCCAACCCTGTCTCTCTCCCTCTCCTCAATCTCGCCCTCCCCTACCTCTCGCCGTCCCCTCTCTCGACCTCCCCTCTCTCGCCCTCCACTCTGTCTCTCCCCTCGCTCTTGTCCTCCCTTCTTTCACCCTCACCTCTCTCTCGCTCCCCCTCTCTCTCCCTCCCCTCGCTCTCGCCATCCCCCTCACTCTCCCTCGCCTCTCTCTTGCCCTCCCCTCTCTTGCCCTCCCCCTCTGAGCCCCCACTCTCTTTCTCCCTCCCCTCTCTCGCCCTCACCTTTCTCTCCCCCTCTCCTCTCTCCCCTGCCCACTCTCTTGCCCTCCCCTCTCTCACCTTCCCCTCTCTCGTCCACCTCTCTGTCAGCCTCCCCTCTGTCTCTCCCTCCCCTCTTTCGTCCACACCTCTCTCTCAATCTCCCCTTTCTCGTCCCCATCTTGCGACACCCCCCTCTTGCCCTCCCCTCTCAATCGACCTCCTCACTCTTGCACTACACTCTCTCTCCCTGTCACTTCTCTCACCCTCCCCTCTCGCTCGCTCTACCCTCTCTCTCGGTGTTCCCTCTCTCCGCATCCTCTCTATCATGCCCTCCCCTCTCTCGCACTTCCCTCTCTCGCCCTCCCCCTCACTCTCCCTCACCTCTCTCTTGCCGTCACCTCTTCTCCCTCCCCTCTCTTACAACCTCACCTCTCTGTCTCGCCCACCCCTCTCTCTTATCCTTCCCTCTCTCTCGCCCTCCCCTCACTGTCGCCCATGCCTCTCTGTCACCGTCCCCCCTCTCTCCCTCCCCTCTCTCTCGGTGTCTCCTCTCTCCGCCTCCTCTCTATCATGTCCTCACCTCTCTTGCTCTCCCCTCTCCCGTCCTCCCCCTCGCCGTCCTCCCGTCTCTCACCCTTCCCTCTCTTTCCCTCCTCTCTCTTGCCCTCCCCCTCTCTCTCTCCCTCCCTCGATCCCTCCCTCGCCTCTGTGTCGGCCTTCCCTCTCTCGCCTTCCCCGCTGTCTCTCCCTCCTCTCTCTCCCTCCCCTCTCTCTCGTCATCCTGTCTCTCACCTCCCCACACTCTCTCTCCCCTCTCTATACCCCTCTCTCTCTCCCTCCCTTTCTCCCTCCGTCCCCTCTCTCTCACCCTCCCCTCTCTCTCGTTCCCTCCCTCTTTCTCGCCCTCCTCCTCTCTCTCGCCCTCCCCAGTCTCTCAGTCTCCCCTCTCTGTCTCTCCCTCCCCTCTCTATCCCCCCCTCTCTCCCTCCCTTTTCCCTCCCTCCCCTCTCTCTCGCCCTCCTTCTCTCTCTCGCCCTCCCCCTCTCACTCGCCCTCCCCAGTTGCTCAGTCTCCCCTCTCTTTCTCTCTCTCACCCTCCCCTCTCTCGGAACTCACCTCTCTCGCTCTCCGCACTCTCACCCTCCCGTCTCTTGCAAGTCCCCTTTATTTTGCCCTCCCTTCTCTCGTCCTCCCCAATCTCACCTTCCCCTCGCTTGCCCACCCATCTCTCTCTCGGTCTCCTAAATCTTGCTCTCCCCTACCTCTCGCCGTCCCCTCTCTCGACCTCCCCTCTCTAGCCCTCCACTCTGTCTCTCCCTTCGCTCTTGTCCTCCCGTCTTTCACCCTCACCTCTCTCTCTCGCTCCCCCTCTCTCGCCCTCCCCTCGCTTTCGCCAACCCCTTCACTCCCCCTCGCCGATCTCTTGCCCTCCCCTCTCTCGCCCTCCTCTCTGTTTCCCTCCTTTCTGTCTCTCCCCTCTCTCACGCCCTCCCCTCTTTTGCCCACACCTCTCTCTCAACCTCTCCCCTCTCGCCACACCCTTCTCTCCACACCTTCTGTCGCCACCCACTCTCTCGCCACGCCCTCTCTCGCCCTTCCCTCTCTCTCTCTTGCCCTCCCTACTCCCGCACTCCACTCTCTCGTTCTCCCCCTCGCGTCCTACACTCTTTCGCCCTCCCTCTCTCTCGCCCTCCCCTCTCTCTCGCCCTCCACTCCTCGCCCTCCGCTCTCTCGCCCACCCTTCTGTCTCACCATGCTCCTCTATCCCCTACCCCTCTCTCACGCCCTTCTCTCTCTCTCTCGCCCTCCCCTCTCTTGCCTTCCCCGCCCTCGCCCTCCCTCCCCTCGCCCTCCCCTCTTTTGTCCTCGCCTCTCTCTCGCCCTCCCCTCTCACCCTCCCTCCCGTCTCTGTCCCTCCCCTCGCCCTCCCTTCCCTCTCTCTCCCTCTCCTCACTCACGCCCTCCCCTCTCTCGCCCTCCCATGTCTCTCCCTCAGCTCTCTCTCCCGCATCTCTCTCCTGCCCCTCTCTCCCACTCTCTCTCTCTCACCCTCCACTCTCTCCCTCCTTCACTTTCTCCTCCTCCCCTCTCTCCCTCCCTTCTCTCTCCCCCTTGCCTTACTGTCGCCCTCCCCTCTCTCTCAACCTCACCTCTCTCGGCCTCCGCGTTCTCAACCTCCCCTCTCTGTCACCCTCCCCTCTCTGTCGCCCTCCCCTCTCTGTAGACCTCCCCTTTATCCCTCCCTCCCCTTACTCTCTCCCTCTCTGCTGTCTCGCCCTCACATCTCTGTTGCTCTCCCCTTTCTTTCGACCTCCCCTTTCTCTCTCACTCCCCGCTCTCTCTCTCCCTCCCCCCTCTCCCTCTCCTCTCTCTCGCCCTCCCTTCTCTCTCCCTCCCCTTCTCTCACTCCCCTCTCCCTCACCCTCCTCTCTCTCGCCCTCCCCTCTCTCGCCCTTCCAGTCTCTCACCCTCCCCTGTCACTCTCCCTCCCCTCTCTCTCATACTTCTCTCCCTCGCCCTCACCTCGCTCGCCTTCCCCTCAATCGGCCACCCGTCTCTTGCCATCCCCTCTCTAGCCCTGCCGTCTCTTGTCCTCCCATCTATCACCCTCCTGACTCTATCCTACCCCTCTCTCACCCTCCCTCCCTCTCTCTCGCCTTCCCCTCTCTCCCTACCTCCTCTCTCCCCCTCGCCTCTCTGTTGCACTTCCCTCTTTCTCACCCTCCCCTCTCTCACCCTCCACGCTTTCACCCTCCACTCTGTCTCTACCCTCTCTCTTGCCCTGCCCTCTTTCGCCCTCCCCCTCTCTCTCTCCCCCTTCCCTCTCTCGCTCTCCTACCTCTTTCGCCCTCACCTCTATCTCACTCTCCCCTCTCTCGCCATCCCCCTTCTCCCCCTCCACTCTCTCTTGCCCTGCCCTAAGTCGCCCTCCCCTCTCTCGGCCTCCCCTCTCTCTTGCCCTGCCCTCTCTCGCCCTCCCCTCTCTCTCCTTCCCGTCTCTCATGCCCTCCCATCTATCTCCCCCTTCCGTCTCTCTCGCACATCAATCTCTCTCGCCATCCCCCTTTATTCCCTACCCCTCTCTCTCGCCGTCTCATCTCTCCCCCTTCTCTCATGCACACCACTCTCGCGCCCTCCCCTCTCTCATCTTCCCCACTCTCGCACTCACCTCTCTCGTCCTATCATTCTATCACCGTCACACTGACGCCCTCACACTTACTCCTTCGCCGTCACACTGACCCTCTCACACTCACTCCCTTAATGGCACACTGAACCCATCACACTCATTCCATCACCTTCACCCTGACCTTCTCACATTCAGTCCATCACCGTCACCCTCACACTCACTCCATCACCATCACGCTGACCCCCTCACACTCAATCCATCACGGTCACGCTGACCCCCTCACACTCACTCCATCATCGCCACGCTGGCCCCCTCACACTCACTCCATCACCGTCACCCTGATCGTGTTGTTCCCCACACACTCAGTCCAACACCGTCACCCTGACCCTCACAAACACTCCATAAATGTCATCCTGACCCCCTCACTCTCAGTCCATCACCCTCACCCTGACCCAGTCAAACTCACTCCATCGCCGTCACCCTGACAACCTCACACTCACTCCATCACCGCCACCCTGACCCCCTCACACTCACCTCATCACCCTCACACTGACCCCCTCACACTCTCTCCATCACCGTCACCCTGACCTCCTCACACTCACTCCATCACCATCACGCTGAACCCCTCACACTCACTCCATCACCGTCAGCCTGACCCCCTCACAATCACTCCATCACCGTCACCCGGACCCCCTCACACTCACTCCATCACCGTCACCCTGACCCACTCACACTCACTCCATCATTGTCCCTCTGACACCCGCACACTCACTCCGTCACCATCACCCTGACAACCTCACACTCACTTCCTCACCGTCAACCTGACCCTCTCACACCCACTCCATCAGCATCATCCTGACCCCCTCACACTCACTCCATCAAGGTCACCCTAACCCTCTCTCTCTTACTCCATCACTGTCACACTGACCCCCTCAGACTCACTCGAACACCGTCACCCTGACACCCTCACACTCACTCCATCAAAGTCACCTGACCCCCTCACACTCACTCCATCATCATCATCCTGACAACCTCACACTCACTCCATCTCGGTAATCCTGACAAACTATCTCTCACTTCATTAAACGTCACCCTGACCTCTTCACTCTAACTCCATTACCGTCCCACTGACCCCCTCACACTCACTCCCGCATCTTCACTCTGTCCCCCTCACTCTCATTCCATCACAGTCACCCTGACCCTCTCACACTCACTCCATCATGGTCACTCAGATCCCCAATCACATACTCCATCACTGTCACCCTGACCCCCTCACACTCACTCCATCACCATCTCCCTGACGCACTCACACTCACACAATCACCGTCTCACTGACCCCCTCACACTCACTCCATCACTGTCACCCTGTCCCCCTCACACTCACCCCACCGTGGTCATTCTGATCCCCATACACTCACTCCATCACTGTTACCCTGACACTCTCACACTCACTCCATCTCCGACACACTGACCCCCTCACACTAACTCCATCTCCGTCACTGAGACACCCTCACACTCACTCCATCACCGTCACGCTGAACCCCTCACACTCCCTCCATCACCGTCACTCTGACCCCATAACTCTAATACATCACCGTCACGCTGAACCCCTCACTGTCACTCCATCACCATCACCCTGACCCCCTCACACTCACTCCATCACAGTCACTCTGACCCGCTCACACTCACTCCATCACCATCATCCCGACCCCCTCACACTCACACCATCACCGTCATCCTGACCCCTTCACACTCACTCCATCACCATCACCCTGACCCCAGCAAACTCACTCCATCAACCTCACTCTGACCCCCTCACACTCACTCTGACTGACTCACACTCACTCCATCACCGTCACCCTGGCACATTCACATTCCCTACATCACTGTCACCCTGACCCAATCACACTCACTCTATCACCATCACACTCACCCCCTCACACTCACTCCATCACCGTCACCCTGAAACCCTCACACTCACTCCATCACTGGCACACTGATCCCCTCACACTCACTCCATCATGGTCACTGTGATCCCCACACACTCACTCCATCATTGTAACTCTGACCCCCTCATGCCCACTACATCGCCGCAACACTAACCCCCTCACAGTCACAGTATCACCGACACACTGATCCCCTCCCACTCACTCCATCACCGTCAAACTGACCCCCTCACACTCTCTCCATCACCGTCACGCTGAACGCCTCACACTCACTCCATCACGGTCACCCTAACCCCCTCACACTCACTCCTACTCCGTCACCCGGACACCCTCACATTCACTCCATCACCATCTCACTGATCCCCTCACACTCACTCAGTCACCGTCACAATGACCCCCTCACACTCTCTTGATTACCGTCACCCTGACACCCTCAGATTCACTCCATCACTGTGACCCTGAGCCCCTCAAACTCATTCCATCTCCTTCACCCTGAGACCCTCAAGCTAACTCCATCACCGTCGCCCTGACACCCACACACTAACTCAATCACCGTCATCCTGACACATTCACACTCACACCATCGGCATCTCAATGATCCCCTTGTGCTCAGTCCAACACCGTCACCCTGACACACACACACTCACTCAATCACCGTCACTCTGACAACCTCACACTCACTCCATCAGAGTCACCTTGACCATCTCACACTCACTACATCTCGGTAATCCTGACCCCATCTCTCACTCCATCTCTGACACCCTGACCTCACCACACTCACTCCATCACCGTCACTCTGACCCCATCACACTCACTCCCTTACTGTCACCCTGACCCCATTGCACTCACACCATCACCATCTCATCGACCTCCTCACACTCACTCCTTCACCATCACCCTGTTCCCCTAACTCTCATTCCATCACAGTCACCGTGTTGCCATCACACTCACTCCATCATGGTCACTCGGATCCGCAATCACACACTCCATCACTGTCACCTGACCCCCTCACACCCAATCCATCACCGTCACCCTGACGCAATCATACTTACTCCATCACCATCACACTGACCCCCTCACACTAACCCCATTTCCGTCACTTAGAAACCCCCACACTCACTTCATCACCCTCACCCTGACCCAGTCAAACTCAGTCCATCAGCGTCATCCTGACCACCTCACACTCACTCCATCACCGTCACCCTGACCCCCTCACACTCACCACATCACCCTCAACCTGACACCCTCACACTCACTCCATCACCCTCACTCTCACTCCATCAACCTCATCCTGACCCTCCCACTCACACTCCAACACCGTCACCCTGACCTCCTCACACTCACCTCATCACCCGAACCCTGACCCCCTCACACTCACTCCATCACCATTACCCTGACCTCCTCACATTCACTTCACCACCGTCACCTTGACCCTTACACTCACTGCATAAATGTCACCCTGAACCCCTCACACTCACTCCATCACCGTCACCGTCAAACTGAAAACCTCACACTTACTCCATCATAGTCACCCTGACCACCTCACACTCACTCCATCACCATACTCCGGACGCCCTCACATTCACTCCATCACCGTTGCGCTGACCCTCTCACACTCACTCCATCAATGTGACTCGGAGCCTCTCACACTCACTCCATCACCATCATTTTGACCCCCTCACACTCACCCCATCACTGTCATCCTGAACCCCTCACACTCACTCAATCACCATCACCGCGTCACCCTCACAATCACTCCATCACTGTCACACTGAACTCCTCACACTCACCCAATCAACATCACACTGAAACCAACACACTCACTCCATCAACGTCATTTTGACCCCCTCACACTCACCCCATCACCGTCATCCTGACCCCCTCACACTCAATCCATCACCATCAGCCTGACCCCCACACACTCACTCCATCATCCTCCCTCTGACATCCGCACAATCACTCCATCACCATCACCCTGACAACCTCTCACTCACTGTTTCACCGTCGCCCTGACCCTCTTACACCCACTCCATCACCATCACCCAGTCCCCATCACAATCACTCCATCACCGTCACCCTGACCCTCTCACACCCACTCCATCAGCATCATCCTGACCCCCTCACACTCACTCCATCAAAGTCACCCTGACCCTCTCTCTCGCTCCATCACCGCCACACTGACCCCCTCACACGCACTCGATCACCGTCACCCTGACACCCTCACTCTCACTCCATCAAAGTCACCTGACCCCCTCACACTCACTCCATCATCGTCAACCTGATACCCTCACACTCACTCCATCTCGGTAATCCTGGCAAACTATCTCTCACTCCATTAAACGTCACCCTGACCTCTTCACACTCACGCAATTACCGTCCCACTGACACCCTCACACTCACTCCATCATGGTCACCCTGACCCTCTCACACTCATTTCATCTCCGTCGCCCTGACACCATCACACTCAGTCCATCACCATCACGCTGAACCCTTCACACTCACTTCATCACCGTCACTCTTACCCCCTCACACTCACTCCATCACCGTCACCCTGGCACCCTTACATTTACTCCATCACTGTCACTCTGATCCCCACACACTCACTCCATCATTGTCACTCTGACCCCCTCAAATTCACTCCTTTACTGTCACACGGACCACCTCACACTCACAGTATCACCGACAAACTGATCCCCTCCCACTCATTCCAACATCGTCACACTGACCCCCTCACACTCACTCTATCACCGTCACCCTGACACCCTCACATTCACTCCATCAAGGTCACCCTAAGCACCTCAAACTCATTCCATCTCCATCACCCTGACACCCTCACACTCAATCCATCACCATCACCCTGACCCCCACACACTCACTCCATCATCCTCCCTCTGACATCCGCACAATCACTCCATCACCATCACCCTGACAACCTCTCACTCACTGTTTCACCGTCGCCCTGACCCTCTTACACCCACTCCATCACCATCACCCAGTCCCCATCTCAATCACTCCATCACCGTCACCCTGACCCTCTCACACCCACTCCATCAGCATCATCCTGACCCCCTCACACTCACTCCATCAAAGTCACCCAGACCCTCTCTCTCGCTCCATCACCGCCACACTGACCCCCTCACACGCACTCGATCACCGTCACTCTGATCCCCACACACTCACTCCATCATTGTCACTCTGACCCCCTCAAATTCACTCCTTTACTGTCACACGGACCCCCTCACACTCACAGTATCACCGACAAACTGATCCCCTCCCACTCATTCCAAATCGTCACACTGACCCCGTCACACTCACTCTATCACCGTCACCCTGACACCCTCACATTCACTCCATCAAGGTCACCCTAAGCCCCTCAAACTCATTCCATTTCCGTCACCCTGACACCCTCACACTAACTCCATCATCATCATCCTGACCCCCTCACACTCACTCCATCACCGTCACTCTGACCCCTCACACTCACTCCATCACCGTCACCCTGACCCCATCACATTCACTCCATCCCCATCACCCTGACACCCTCACACTCACTCCATCACCATCACCTTGACCCCATCACACTCACTCGATCACCGTCACACTGACCCACTCACACTCACTCCATCACCATCACCCTGTCCCCCTCACTTTCATTCCATCACCGTCACCCTGACCCCATCACATTCACTCCATCCCCATCACCCTGACACCCTCACACTCACTCCATCACCATCACCTTGACCCCATCACACTCACTCGATCACCGTCACACTGACCCACTCACACTCACTCCATCACCATCACCCTGTCCCCCTCACTTTCATTCCATCACCGTCACACTGACCCCCTCACACTCACTCCATCCTGGTCATTCTGATCCCCACACACTCACTCCATCACTGTTACCCTGACACTCTCACACTCACTCCATCACCCTCACCCTGACATCCTCACTCTCATTCCATCACCCTTATCCTGACCCTCCCACTCACACTCAGACAACGTCACCATGACCTCCTCACACTCACCTCATCAACCGCACCCTGACCCCCTCACACTCACTCCATCAAAGTCACCTGACCCCCTCACACTCACTCCATCATCATCACCCTGACAACCTCACACTCACTCCATCTCGGTAATCCTGACAAACTATCTCTCACTTCATTAAACGTCACCCTGACCTCTTCACTCTAACTCCATTACCGTCCCACTGACCCCCTCACACTCACTCCCGCATCTTCACTCTGTCCCCCTCACTCTCATTCCATCACAGTCACCCTGACCCTCTCACACTCACTCCATCATGGTCACTCAGATCCCCAATCACATACTCCATCACTGTCACCCTGACCCCCTCACACTCACTCCATCACCATCTCCCTGACGCACTCACACTCACACAATCACCGTCTCACTGACCCCCTCACACTCACTCCATCACTGTCACCCTGTCCCCCTCACACTCACCCCACCGTGGTCATTCTGATCCCCACACACTCACTCCATCACTGTTACCCTGACACTCTCACACTCACTCCATCTCCGACACACTGACCCCCTCACACTAACTCCATCTCCGTCACTGAGACACCCTCACACTCACTCCAGCACCGTCACGCTGAACCCCTCACACTCCTTCCATCACCGTCACTCTGACCCCATAACTCTAATACATCACCGTCACGCTGAACCCCTCACTGTCACTCCATCACCATCACCCTGACCCCCTCACACTCACTCCATCACAGTCACTCTGACCCGCTCACACTCACTCCATCACCATCATCCCGACCCCCTCACACTCACACCATCACCGTCATCCTGACCCCTTCACACTCACTCCAACACCATCACCCTGACCCACACACATTCACTCCATCACCATAACCCTGACAACCTCACACTCACTCCATCAAATTCACCTTGACCACCTCACACTCACTCCATCGCGGCAGTCCTGACCCCATCTCTCACTCCATCTCCGTCACTCTGACCCCATCACACTCACTCAATCACCGTTACCCTGACCCCATCACACTCACACCATCACCGTCTCACCGACCCACTCACACTCACTCCTTCACCATCTCCCTGTCCCCCTCACTCTCATTCCATCACAGTCACCCTGAGAACCTCACACTCACTCCATCAAAGTCACCTTGACCACCTCACACTCACTCCATCTCGGTAGTCTTGACCCCATCTCTCACTCCATCACTGTCACCCTGACCCCCTCACCCTCATTCCATCACAGTCACCCTGACCCCCTCACACTCACTCTATCATCATCACTCGGATCGCCAATCACACACTCCATCACTGTCACCTGACCCCCTAACACTCAATCCATCACCGTCATCCTGACACCCTCACACTCACTCCATCTCGGTAATCCTGGCAAACTATCTCTCACTCCATTAAACGTCACCCTGACCTCTTCACACTCACTCCAGTACCGTCCCACTGACAACATCACACTCACACCATCACGGTCACCCTGACCCTCTCACACTCACTTCATCACCGTCACTCTTACCCCATCACATTCACTCCATCTCCGTCACCCTGACACCCTCACACTCACTCCATCACCGTCACCCTGACCCACTCACACTCACTCCATCACCGTCACCCTGACCCACTCACACTCACTCCCTCACCGTCACCCTGTCGATTTCACACTCACTCCATCATCGTCCCTCTGACATCCGCACAATCACCCCATCACCATCACTCTGACAACCTCTCACTCACTCTCTCACCGTCACCCTGACCCTCTCACACACACTCCGTCACCATCAACCTGTCCCCCTCACAATCACTCCATCACCGTCACCCTGTCCGTCTCACACCCACTCCATCAGCATCATCCTGACCCCTTCACACTCACTCCATCACCGTCACTCTGACCCCCTCACGCTCACTCCATCACCGTCACCATGATACCCTCACACTCACTCTATCACTGTCACGCTGATCCCCTCACATTCATTCCATCACCGTCACACTGACCCCCTTACACTCAATCTATCTCCGTCAACCTGACACCCTCACATTCACTCTATCACCGTCACCCTGACCCACTCACACTCACTCCCTCACCGTCACCCTGACGACCTCACACTCACTCCATCACCGTCGCTCTGACAACCTCACACTAACTTCATCAGAGTCACCTTGACCACCTCACACTCACTCCATCTCTGTAATCCTGACCCCATCTCTCACTCCATCTCCGACACCCTGACACCCTCACACTCACTCCATCATCGTCACACTGACACCCTCACACTCAGTCCATCTCGGTCACCCTGACCCTCTCACACTCATTTCATCTCCATCACCCTGACACCATCACACTCAGTCCATCACCGTCACTCTGACCCCCTCACGCTCACTCCATCACCGTCACCATGATACCCTCACACTCACTCTATCACTGTCACGCTGATCCCCTCACATTCATTCCATCACCGTCACACTGACCGCCTTACACTCAATCTATCTCCGTCAACCTGACACCCTCACACTCACTCTATCACCGTCACCCTGACCCACTCACACTCACTCCCTCACCGTCACCCTGACACCCTCACACTCACTCCATCACCATCACCCTGACCCCATCACACTCACTCCATCACCGTCACCCTGACCCACTCACACTCACTCTCTCACCGTCACCCTGACGACCTCGCTCTCACTCCATCACCGTCGCTCTGACAACCGCACACTCACTTCATCAGAGTCACCTTGACCACCTCACACTCACTCCATCTCGGTAATCCTGACCCAATCTCTCACTCCATCTCCGACACCCTGGCCCCACACACTCACTCCATCACCGTCACCCTGACTCCATCGCACTCACACCATCACCGTCTCACCGACCCCCTCCAACTCACTCCTTCACCATCACCCTGTCCCCCTCACTCTCATTCCATCACAGTCACTGTGTCCCCATCACACTCACTCCATCATGGTCGCTCTGATCCCCACACACTCACTCCGTCAACGCCACACTGACCCCGTCACACTTTCTTGATCACCGTCACCCTGACACCCTCACATTCACTACATCACTGTGATCCTGACACACTCACACTCACACCATCACCATCTCACCGATCCCCTTACACTCAGTCCAACACCATCACCCTGACCCACACACATTCACTCCATCACCATAACCCTGACAACCTCACACTCACTCCATCAAAGTCACCTTGATCACCTCACACTCACTCCATCTCGGTAGTCCTGACCCCATCTCTCACTCCATCTCCGTCACCCTGACCCCATCACACTCGCACCATCACCGTCTCACCGACCCACTCACACTCACTCCTTCACCATCTCCCTGTCCCCCTCACTCTCATTCCATCACAGTCACCCTGAGAACCTCACACTCACTCCATCAGAGTCACCTTGACCACCTCACACTCACTCCATCTCGGTAGTCTTGACCCCATCTCTCACTCCATCACTGTCACCCTGACCCCCTCACTCTCATTCCATCACAGTCACCCTGACCCCCTCACACTCACTCCATCATCGTCACTCGGATTGCCAATCACACACACCATCACTGTCACCTGACCCCCTAACACTCAATCCATCACCGTCATCCTGACACCCTCACACTCACCCCATCTCGGTAATCCTGGCAAACTATCTCTCACTCCATTAAACGTCCCACTGACACCATCACACTCCCTCCATCACGGTCATCCTGACCCTCTCACACTCACTTCATCACCGTCACTCTTACCCCATCACATTCACTCCATCTCCGTCACCCTGACACCCTCACACTCACTCCATCACCGTCACCCTGACCCCATCACACACACTCCATCACCGTCACCCTGACCCACTCACACTCACTCCCTCACCGTCACCCTGTCGATCTCACACTCACTCCATCATCGTCCCTCTGACATCCGCACAATCACCCCATCACCATCACTCTGACAACCTCTCACTCACTCTCTCACCGTCACCCTGACCCTCTCACACACACTCCGTCACCATCACCCTGTCCCCCTCACAATCACTCCATGACCGTCACCCTGTCCCTCTCACACCCACTCCATCAGCATCATCCTGACCCTCTCACACTCACTCCATCACCGTCACTCTGACCCTCTCACACTCACTCCATCACCGTCACCCTGACCCCATCACATTCACTCCATCTCTGTCACCCTAACAGCCTCACACTCACTCCATCACCATCACCCTGACCCCATCACACTCACTCCATCACCGTCACCCTGACCCACTCACACTCACTCCCACACTGTCTCCCTGACGACCTCACACTCACTCCATCACCGTCGCTCTGACAACCTCACACTAACTTCATCAGAGTCACCTTGACCACCTCACACTCACTCCATCTCTGTAATCCTGACCCCATCTCTCACTCCCTGACACCCTGACACCCTCACACTCACTCCATCATCGTCACTCGGATCGCCAATCACACACTCCATCACTGTCACCTGACCCCCTAACACTCAATCCATCACCGTCATCCTGACACCCCCACACTCACTCCATCACTGTGATCCTCACACACTCACACTCACACCATAACCATCTCACCGATCCCCTTGCACTCAGTCCAACACCATCACCCTGACCCACACACACTCACTCCATCACCATAACCCTGACAAACTCACACTCACTCCATGACCGTCACCCTGACAACCTCACACTCACTCCATCACAGTCACCTTGACCACCTCACACTCACTCCATCTCGGTAGTCCTGACCCCATCTCTCACTCCATCTCTGTCACCCTGACCCAATCACACTCACTCCCTCACCGTCACCCTGAGCGCCTCACATTCACTCAATCACCGTCACCCTGACTCCATCACACTCACACCATCACCATCTCACCGACCCACTCACACTCACTCCTTCACCTTTTCCCTGTCCCCCTCACTCTCATTCCATCACAGTCACCCTGAGAAACTCACACTCACTCCATCAAAGTCACCTTGACCACCTCACACTCACTCCAACTCGTTAGTCTTGACCCCATCTCTCACTCCATCACTGTCACCCTGACCCCCTCACTCTCATTCCATCACAGTCACCCTGACCCCCTCACACTCACTCCATCATGGTCAGTCGGATCGCCAATCACACACTCCATCACTGTCACCTGACCCCCCACACTCAATCCATCACCGTCACTCACACTTACTTCATCACCATCACACTGACCCCCTCACACTAACTTCATCTCCATCACTTAAACACCGTCACACTCACTCCATCACACTCATGCTGAACCCCAAACACTCACTCCAGCACACTCACCCTGACCCAGTCAAACTCACTCCATCACCGTCATCCTGACCACCTCACACTCACTACATCACCCTGAACCTGACACCCTCACACTCACTCCATCACCCTCACCCTGACACCCTCACTCTCACTCCATCACCCTCATCCTTACCCTCCCACTCACACTCCAACACTGTCACCCTGACCTCCTCACACTCACACCATCACCGTTACCCTGACCTCCTCACATTCACTTCACCAACGTCCCACTGACCTCCTCACACGCACTCCATCACCGTCATCCTGAATCCCTCACACACACTCCATCATCATCTCATTGATCCCCACACACTCAGTCCAACACCGTCACCTTGACACTTACACTCACTGCATAAATGTCACCCTGATCCCCTCACACTCACTCCCTCACCATCAGCCTGACCCCATCACATTCACTCCATTACCGTCACCCTGACCTACTCACACTCACTCCATCACCGTCACCCTGACCCTCTCACACTCACTCCATCACTGTGACTTGGACACTCTCACACTTACTCCATCACCGTCATTTTGACCCCCTCACACTCACCCCATCACCGTCATCCTGACCCACTCACACTCACTCAATCAACATCACCCTGTACCCCTCACAATCACTCCATCGCTGTCACACTGAACTCCTCACACTCACCCCATCACCATCACTCTGAACCCCTCACACACACTCCATCACCGTCACCCTGACCCCCTCACACTCACTCCATCACCATCAACCTGACCCCATCACATTCACTCCATCACCGTCACCCTGACCTACTCACACTCACTCCATCACCGTCACCCTGACCCACTCACACTCACTCCCTCACCGTCACCCTGTCGATCTCACACTCACTCCATCATCATCCCTCTGACATCCGCACAATCACCCCATCACCATCACTCTGACAACCTCTCACTCACTCTCTCACCGTCACCCTGACCCTCTCACACACACTCCATCACCATCACCCTGTCCCCCTCACACTCACTCCATCACCGTCACCCTGACCCCATCACATTCACTCCATCTCTGTCACCCTGACACCCTTACACTCACTCCACCACCGTCACCGTCAAACTGAAAACCTCACACTTACTCCATCATAGTCACCCTGACCACTTCACACTCACTCCATCACCATACTCCGGACGCCCTCACATTCACTCCATCACCGTTGCGCTGACCCTCTCACACTCACTCTATCACTGTGACTCGGACCCTCTCACACTCACGCCATCACCGTCATTCTGACCCGCTCACACTCACTCAATCACCATCACCCCGTCCCCTTCACAATCACTCCACCACTGTCACACTGAACTCCTCACATTCACCCCATCACCATCACGCTGAACCCCTCACACTCATTCCATCACCGTCACCCTGACCCCCTCACACTCACACCATCATCCTCCCTCTGACATCCGCACAATCACTCCATCACCATCACCCTGACAACCTCTCACTCACTCTCTCACCGTCACCCTGACCCTCTCACACCCACTCCATCACTATCACCCTGACCCCATCACACTCACCCCATCACCGTCATTCTGACCCGCTCACACTCACTCAATCACCATCACCCTGTCCCCCTCACAATCACTCCATCGCTGTCACACTGAATTCCTCACACTCACCCCATCACCATCACTCTGAACTCCTCACACTCACCCCATCACTATCACTCTGAACTCCTCACACTCACCCCATCACCATCACTCTGAACCCCTCACACTCACTCCATCACCGTCACCCTGACCCCCTCACAGTCACTCCATCATCTGCCCTCTGACATCCGCACAATCACTCCATCACCATCACCCTGACAACCTCTCACTCACTCGCTCACCGTCACCCTGACCCTCTCACTCGCACTCCATCACCATCACCCTGACCCCATCACACTCACTCCATCACCGTCACCCTGACCCACTCACACTCACTCCCTCACCGTCACCCTGACGACCTCACACTCACTCCATCATCGTCCCTCTGACATCCACACAATCACTCCATCACTATCACTCTGACAACCTCTCACTCACTCTCTCACCGTCACCCTGAACCTCTCACACACACTCCGTCACCATCACCCTGTCCCCCTCACAATCACTCCATCACCGTCACCCTGTCCCTCTCACCCCCACTCCATCAGCATCATCCTGACCCCCTCACACTCAATCCATCACTGTCACTCTGACCCCCTCACACTCACTCCATCACCATCACCCTGACCCCATCACACTCACTCCATCACCGTCACCCTGACCCACTCACACTCACTCTCTCACCGTCACCCTGACGACCTCACACTCACTCCATCACCGTCGCTCTGACAACCTCACACTAACTTCATCAGAGTCACCTTGACCACCTCACACTCACTCCATCTCGGTAATCCTGACCCCATCTCTCATTCCATCTCCGACACCCTGACCCCATCACACTCACTCCATTACCGTCACTCTGACCCCCTCACACTCACTCCCTAACCGTCACCCTGCCCCCATCGCACTCACACCATCACCGTCTCACCGACCCCCTCACACTCACTCCTTCACCATCACCCTGTCCCCCTCACTCTCATTCCATCAAAGTCACTGTGTTCCCATCACACTCACGCCATCATGGTCGCTCTGATCCCCACACACTCACTCCGTCACCGCCACACTGACCCCCTCACACTTTCTCGATCACCGTCACCCTGACACCCTCACATTCACTCCATCACTGTGATCTTGACACACTCACACTCACACCATCACCATCTCACTGATCCCCTTGCACTCAGTCCAACACCATCACCCTGACCCACACACACTCACTCCACCACCGTAACCCTGACAAACTCACACTCACTCCATGACCGTCACCCTGACAACCTCACACTCACTCCATCAAAGTCACCTTGACCACCTCACACTCACTCCATCTCGGTAGTCCTGACCCCATCTCTCACTCCATCTCCGTCACCCTGACCCCATCACACTCACTCCCTCACCGTCACCCTGAGCGCCTCACATTCACTCAATCACCGACACCCTGACCCCATCACACTCACACCATCACCATCTCACCGACCCACTCACACTCACTCCTCCACCATCTCCCTGTCCCCCTCACTCTCATTCCATCACAGTCACCCTGAGAACCTCACACTCACACCATCAAAGTCACCTTGACCACCTCACACTCACTCTATCTCGTTAGTCTTGACCCCATCTCTCACTCCATCACTGTCACCCTGACCCCCTCACTCTCATTCTATCACAGTCACCCTGACCCCCTCACACTCAATCCATCATGGTCACTCGTATCGCCAATCACACATTCCATCACTGTCACCTGACACCCCTATCTCAATTCATCACCGTCACTCTGATGCACTCACACTTACTTCATCACCATCACACTGACCCCCTCACACTAACTCCATCTCCATCACTTAAACACCGTCACACTCACTCCATCACACTCATGCTGAACCCCACACACTCACTCCATCACCCTCACCCCGACCCAGTCAAACTCACTCCATCACCGTCATCCTGACTACCTCACACTCACCACATCACCCTGAACCTGACACCCTCACACTCACTCCATCACCCTCACCCTGACACCCTCACTCTCACTCCATCACCCTCATCCTGACGCTCCCACTCACACTCCAACACCGTCACCCTGACCAACTCACACTCACCTCATCACCCGCACGCTGACCCCCTCACATTCACTCCATCACCGTTACCCTGACCTCCTCACATTCACTTCACCACCGTCCCACTGACCTCCTCACACGCACTCCATCACCGTCATCTTGAATCCCTCACACACACTCCATCATCATCTCATTGATCCCCACACACACGTCCAACACCGTCACCTTGACCCTTACACTCACTGTATAAATGTCACCCTGACCCCCTCACACTCACTCCCTCACCATCAGCCTGACACCCTCACTCTCATTCCATCACTGTCACCCTGACTCCCTCACACTCACTCCATCACCATCACCGTCAAACTGAAAACCTCACACTTACTCCATCATAGTCACCTAGACCACCACACACTCACTCCATCACCATTCTCCGGACGCCCTCACATTCACTCCATCACCGTTGCGCTGACACTCTCACACTGACTCCATCACTGTGACTCGGACCCTCTCACACACACTCCATCACCATCATTTTGACCCCCTCACACTCACACCATCACCGTCATCCTGGCCCCCTCACACTCACTCAATCACCATCACCATGTCCCCCTCACAATCACTCCATCGTTGTCACACTGAACTCCTCACACTCACCCCATCACCATCAGTCTGAACCCCTCACACTCACTCCATCACCGTCACCCTGACCCCCTCACACTCACTCCATCACCGTCACCCTGACCCTATCACACTCACTCCAGCACCGTCACCCTGACCCACTCACACTCACTCCCTCACCGTCACCCTGACGACCTCACACTCACTCCATCACCGTCGCTCTGACAACCTCACCCTCACTCCATCAGTCACCTTGACCACCTCACACTCACTCCATCTTGATAATCCTGACACCATCTCTGACACCCTGACCCCATCACACTCACTCCCTCACCGTCACCCTGACCCCATCGCACTGATCCCATCACCGTCATCCTGACCCCCTCACACTCACTCAATCACCATCACCGCGTCCCCCTAACAATCACTCCATCACTGTCACACTGAACACCTCACACTCACCCCTTCACCATCAGGCTGAACCCCTCACACTCACTCCATCACTTTCACCTGACACCCCACTCTCAATTCATCACCGTCACTCTGATGCACTCACACTTACTTCATCACCATCACACTGACTCCCTCACACTAACTCCATCTCCATCACTTAAACACCGTCACACTCACTCCATCACACTCATGCTGAACCCTACACACTCACTCCATCACCCTCAACCTGACCCAGTCAAACTCACTCCATCACCGTCATCCTGACCACCTCACACTCACTACATCACCCTGAACCTGACACCCTCACACTCACTCCATCACCCTCACCCTGACACCCTCACTCTCACTCCATCACCCTCATCCTGACGCTCCCACTCACACTCCAACACCGTCACCCTGACCACCTCACACTCACCTCATCACCCGCACCCTGACCCCCTCACATTCACTCCATCACTGTTACCCTGACCTCCTCACATTCACTTCACCACCGTCCCACTGACCTCCTCACACAAACTCCACCACCGTCATCCTGAATCCCTCACACACACTCCATCATCATCTCATTGATCCCCACACACTCAGTCCAACACCGTCACCTTGACACTTACACTCACTGCATAAATGTCACCCTGACCCCCTCACACTCACTCCCTCACCATCAGCCTGACACCCTCACTCTCATTCCATCACTGTCACCCTGACTGCCTCACACTCACTCCATCACCATCACCGTGAAACTGAAAACCTCACACATACTCCATCATAGTCACCTAGACCACCACACACCCACTCCATCACCATTCTCCGGACACCCTCACATTCACTCCATCACCGTTGCGCTGACACTCTCACACTGACTCCATCACTGTGACTCGGACCCTCTCACACACACACCATCACCGTCATCCTGACCCCCTCACACTCACTCAATCACCATCACCCTGTCCCCCTCACAATCACTCCACCGCTGTCACACTGAACTCCTCACACTCACCCCATCACCATCAGTCTGAACCCCTCACACTCACTCCATCACCGTCACCCTGATCCCCTCACACTCACTCCATCACCGTCACCCTGACCCTATCACACTCACTCCAGCACCGTCACCCTGACCCACTCACACTCACTCCCTCACCGTCACCCTGACGACCTCACACTCACTCCATCACCGTCACTCTGACAACCTCACCCTCAGTCCATCGGTCACCTTGACCACCTCACACTCACTCCATCTTGATAATCCTGACACCATCTCTGACACCCCGACCCCATCACACTCACTCCCTCACCGTCACCCTGACCCCATCGCACTCACCACATCACCGTCATCCTGACCCCCTCACACTCACTCAATCACCATCAATGCGTCCCCCTAACAATCACTCCATCACTGTCACACTGAACTCCTCACACTCACCCCTTCACCATCAGGCTTAACCCCTCACACTCACTCCATCACTGTCACCCTGACCCCCTCACACTCACTCCATCACCGTCACCCTGACCCTATCACACTCACTCCAGCACCGTCACCCTGACCCACTCACACTCACTCCATCACCGTCACCCTGACGACCTCACACTCACTCCATCACCATTCTCCGGACGCCCTCACATTCACTCCATCACCGTTGCGCTGACACTCTCACACTGACTCCATCACTGTGACTCGGACCCTCTCACACACACTCCATCACCGTCATTTTGACCCCCTCACACTCACACCATCACCGTCATCCTGACCCCCTCACACTCACTCAATCACCATCACCCTGTCCCCCTCACAATCACTCCATCGTTGTCACACTGAACTCCTCACACTCACCCCATCACCATCAGTCTGAACCCCTCACACTCACTCCATCACCGTCACCCTGACCCCCTCACACTCACTCCATCACCGTCACCCTGACCCTATCACACTCACTCCAGCACCGTCACCCTGACCCACTCACACTCACTCCCTCACCGTCACCCTGACGACCTCACACTCACTCCATCACCGTCGCTCTGACAACCTCACCCTCACTCCATCAGTCACCTTGACCACCTCACACTCACTCCATCTTGATAATCCTGACACCATCTCTGACACCCCGACCCCATCACACTCACTCCCTCACCGTCACCCTGACCCCATCGCACTCACCACATCACCGTCATCCTGACCCCCTCACACTCACTCAATCACCATCAATGCGTCCCCCTAACAATCACTCCATCACTGTCACACTGAACTCCTCACACTCACCCCTTCACCATCAGGCTTAACCCCTCACACTCACTCCATCACTGTCACCCTGACCCCCTCACACTCACTCCATCACCGTCACCCTGACCCTATCACACTCACTCCAGCACCGTCACCCTGACCCACTCACACTCACTCCATCACCGTCACCCTGACGACCTCACACTCACTCCATCACCATTCTCCGGACGCCCTCACATTCACTCCATCACCGTTGCGCTGACACTCTCACACTGACTCCATCACTGTGACTCGGACCCTCTCACACACACTCCATCACCGTCATTTTGACCCCCTCACACTCACACCATCACCGTCATCCTGACCCCCTCACACTCACTCAATCACCATCACCCTGTCCCCCTCACAATCACTCCATCGTTGTCACACTGAACTCCTCACACTCACCCCATCACCATCAGTCTGAACCCCTCACACTCACTCCATCACCGTCACCCTGACCCCCTCACACTCACTCCATCACCGTCACCCTGACCCTATCACACTCACTCCAGCACCGTCACCCTGACCCACTCACACTCACTCCCTCACCGTCACCCTGACGACCTCACACTCACTCCATCACCGTCGCTCTGACAACCTCACCCTCACTCCATCAGTCACCTTGACCACCTCACACTCACTCCATCTTGATAATCCTGACACCATCTCTGACACCCTGACCCCATCACACTCACTCCCTCACCGTCACCCTGACCCCATCGCACTGATCCCATCACCGTCATCCTGACCCCCTCACACTCACTCAATCACCATCACCGCGTCCCCCTAACAATCACTCCATCACTGTCACACTGAACACCTCACACTCACCCCTTCACCATCAGGCTGAACCCCTCACACTCACTCCATCACCGTCACCCTGACCCTATCACACTCACTCCAGCACCGTCACCCTGACCCACTCACACTCACTCCATCACCGTCACCCTGACGACCCCACACTCACTCCAGCACCGTCACCGTGACCCACTCACACTCACTCCCTCACCGTCACCCTGACAACCTCACCCTCACTCCATCAGAGTCACCTTGACCACCTCACACTGACTCCATCTCGATAATCCTGACACCATCTCTGACACCCTGACCCCATCACACTCACTCCATCACCGTCACTCTGACCCCCTCACACTCACTCCCTCACCGTCACCCTGACTCCATCGCACTCACACCATCACCGTCTCACTGACCCCCTCACACTCACTCCTTCACCATCACCCTGTCCCCCTCACTCTCATTCCATCACAGTCACCGTATTCCCATCACACTCACTCCATCATGGTCGCTCTGATCCCCACACACTCACTCCATCACCGCCTCACTGATCCCCTCACACTTTCTCGATCACCGTCACCCTGACACCCACACATTCACTCCATCACTGTCACACTGAACTCCTCACACTCACCCCATCACCATCACGCTGAACCCCTCACACTCACTCCATCACAGTCATTTTGACCCCCTCACACTCACCCCATCATCGTCATCCTGACCCCCTCACACTCACTCCATCACCATCACCCTGTCCCCCTCACACTCACTCCATCACGGTCACACTGACCCTCTCGCACTCATTTCATCTCAGTCACCCTGACACCATCACACTCAGTCCATCACCATCACGCTGAACCCCTCACACTCATTTCATCACCGTCACTCTTACCACCTCACACTCACTCCATCACCGTCACCCTGACACCCTCACATTCACTCCATCACTGTCACTCTGATCCCCACACACTCACTCCATCATTGTCACTCTGACCCCTTCAAATTCACTCGTTTACTGTCACATGGACACCACACACTCACAGTATCACCGACAAACTGATGCCCACCCACTCATTCCAACATCGTCACACTGACCCCCTCACACACACTCTATCACCGTCACCCTGACACACTCACATTCACTCCATCACGGTCACCCTAAGCCCCTCAAACTCATTCCATCTCCGTCACCATGACACCCTCACACTAACTCCATCATCATCACCCTGACCCCCTCACACTCACTCCATCACTGTCACCCTGACACCCTCACACTCACTCGATCACCATCACCCAAAACCCATCACACTCACTCCATCACCGTCACCCTGACCCAGTCACACTCACTCCCTCACCATCACACTGACCCACTCACACTCACTCAATCACCGTCGCACTGACCACATCACACTCGCACCATCACCATCTCACTCTGACCCCCTCACACTCACTCCATCACCGTCACTTTGATCCCCTCACACTCACTTCATCACCGCCACCTGACCCCATCACATTCACTACATCACTGTCACCCTGACACCCTGACATTCACTCCATCACTGTCACCGTGAATCCCTCACACTTACTCCATCACCGTCCCCCAGAGCCAATCACAGACACTCCATCACCGTCAACCTGACACTCTCACACTCATTCAATCACCGTCACACTGAACCCCTCGCATTCGCCTCCACACCGTAACCAGAAGCCCCTCAAACTCACACAATCACTGACACCCTGACACTCTCACACTCACTCCATCACCAAAACCCTAACCCCCTCGCACTCACTCCATCACCGTCACCCTGACCCCATCCCACTCGCTCCCTCACCGTCACCTTGACCCCCTCACAATCACTCAATCACCGTCTCCCGCACCCCATCATACTGGCACTATCACCATCTCACTGACCCCTTCAGACTCACTCCTTCACCATCACCCTGACCCCATCACATTCACTACATCACCGTCACCCTGACATCCTGACATTCACTCCATCACTGTCACTGTGAATCCCTCACACTGACTCCATCAAAGTCCCCCAGAGCCAATCACAGACACTCCATCCCCGTCAACCTGACACTCTCACACTCACTCAATCACCGTCATCCTGACCCCATCATACTCACACTATCACCATCGCACTGACCCCTTCACACTCACTCCCTCACCATCACCCTGTCCCCCTCACTCTTATTCCATCACAGTCACCCGGACCCCACCACCCTCATTCCATCATGGTCTCTCTGATCCCCACACACTCACTCCATCACTGTCACAATGGCTTCCTCACACTCGCACTCACACCATCACTGTCACCCTGACACCCTCACACTCACTCCATCACCGTCACACTGACCCCCTCACACTCACTCTATCACCCTCACCCTGACCCCATCACACTCACTCTATCATTGTCACTCTGACCCCCTCACACTCACTCCATCACCGTCGCACTGACCACCTCACACTCACTCCATCACCGACACCATGACCCATCACACTCACTCCATCACTGTCACACTGGCCCCCTCACACTCACTCCATCACTGTCACCCTGACACGCTCACACTCATTCCATCACCATCATGCTGAACCCCTCACACTCACTCCATCACCGTCACCCTGAACCCCTCACACTCAATCCATCACCCTCACCCTGACACCCTCTCATTCACTCCATATCTATCACCCTGACAAACTCACACTCACTTCCTCTCCGTCACCCTGACACCCTCACTCTCACTCAATCACCGTCACCCTGACCCACTCACACTCACTCCATCACCGTCACACTGACACCCTCACACTCACTCTATCACCGTCACACTGACCCTCTCACACTCACTCCCTCACCGTCACACTGACCCCCTCACACTCACTTCATCACCCTCACCCTGACCCCATCACACTCACTCTATCATTGTCACTCTGACCCCCTCACACTCACTCCATCACCGTCGCACTGACCACCTCACACTCACTCCATCACCGACACCATGTCCCATCACACTCACTCCATCACTGTCACACTGGCCCCCTCACACTCACTCCATCACTGTCACCCTGACACGCTCACACTCTCTCCATCACCATCATGCTGAACCCCTCACACTCACTCCATCACCGTCACCCTGAACCCCTCACACTCAATCCATCACCCTCACCCTGACACCCTCTCATTCACTCCATATCTATCACCCTGACAAACTCACACTCACTTCCTCTCCATCACCCTGACACCCTCACTCTCACTCAATCACCGTCACCCTGACCCACTCACACTCACTCCCTCACCGTCACCTGACCACCTCACACTCTCTCAATCACCGTCACCCTCGCCCCCTCACACTCACACCATCGCCATCTCACTCTGATCCCCTCACACTCACTCCATCACCGTCACTCTGACCCCATGACACTAATTCCATCACCGTCACCCTGACCCCATCACATTCACTACATCACCGTTACCCTGACACTCTGACATTCACTCCATCACTGTCACCGTGAATCCCTCACACTCACTCCATCACCGTCCCCCAGAGCCAATCACAGACACTCCATCACCGTCAACCTGACACTCTCAGACTCACTCCACCACCGTCATACTGACACCCTCACATTCGCTTCCACACCGTCACCAGAAGCCCTCAAACTCACGCCAACACTGACACCCTGACACTCTCACACTCACTCAATCACCATCACACTATCCCCCTCACACTCACTTCATCACCGTCACCCTGACCCCATCACACTCGCTCCCGCACCGTCACCTTGACCCCCTCACAATCATTCAATCAGTGTCACCCTGACCCCATCATACTTGCACTGTCACCATCTCACTGACCCCTTCACACTCACTCCTTCACCATCACCCTGACCCTCTCACACTCACTTCCTTTCCGTCACCCTGACACCCTCCCTCTCACTCCATCACCATCACCCTGACCCACTCACACTCAACACCTCACCGACACCTGACCACCTCACACTCACTCATTCACCGTCACCCTCACCCCCATCACACTCACACCATCACCATCTCACTCTGACCCCCTCACACTCACTCCATCACCGTCACTCTGACCCCATGACACTAATTCCATCACCGTCACCCTGACCCCATCACACTCACTACATCACCGTCACCCTGACACCCTGACATTCACTCCATCACTGTCACCATGAATCCCTCACACTCACTCCATCACCTTCCCCAGAGCCAATCACAGACACTCCATCACCGTCAACCTGACACTCTCACACTCACTCCATCACCGTCACACTGCCCCCCTCACATTCGCTTCTACACAGTCACCAGAAGCCCCTCAAACTCACGCCATCACTGATACCCTGACACTCTCACACTCACTCCATCACCATCACCCTAACCCCCTCGCACTCACTCCATCACCATTAACCTGACCCCATCACACTCGTTCCCTCACTGTCACCTTGACCCCCTTACAATCACTCAATCACTGTCACCCTGAGCCCATCATACTCGCACTATCACCATCTCACTGACCCCTTCACACTCACTCCTTCACCATCACCCTGTCCCCCAAACTCTCATTCCATCACAGTCACCTGGACCCCATTACCCTCATTCCATCATGGTCACTCTGATCCCCACACACTCACTCCATCACTGTCACACTGGCCTCCTCACACTCTCACTCACACCGTCACGGTAACCCTGACACCCTCACACTCACTCCATCACTGTCACAATGACCCCCTCACACTCACTCCCTCACCGTCACACTGACCCCCTCACACTCACTCCATCACCCTCACCTGACCCCATCACACTCACTCTATCATTGTCACTCTGACCCCATCACACTCACTCCATCACCGTCACACTGACCCCTCACCCTCACTCCATCACCGTCACCATGACCCATCACACTCACTCCATCACTGTCACACTGTTCCCCTCACACTCACTCCATCACTGTCACCCTGACACCCTCACACTCTCTCCATCACCATCATGCTGAACCCCTCACACTCACTCCATCACCTTCACCCTGAACCCCTCACACTCAATCCATCACGCTCACCCTGACACCATCACATTCACTCCATATCTATCACCCTGACCCCCTCACACTCACTTCCTCTCCGTCACCCTGACACCATCACATTCACTCCCTCACCGTCACCTTGACCCCCTCACAATCACTCAATCATCGTCACCCTGACCCCATCATACTCGCACTGTCACCATCTCACTGACCCCTTCACACTCACTCCTTCCCCACCACCCTGACCCCCTCACACTCACTTCCTCTCCGTCACCCTGACACCCTCACTCTCACTACATCACCGTCACTCTGACCCACTCACACTCACTCCCTCACTGTCACCTGACCACCTCACACTCACTCATTCACCGTCACCCTCACCCCTATCACACGCACACCATCACCATCTCACTCTGACCCCCTCACACTCTCTCCATCACCGTCAATCTGACACCATGACACTAATTCCATCACCATCACCCTGACCCCATCAAATTCACTACATCACCGTCACCCTGACACCCTGACATTCACTCCATCACTGTCACCGTGAATCCCTCACACTCACTCCATCACCGTCACACTGACCCCCTCACATTCGCTTCCACACCGTCACCAGAAGCCCCTCAAACTCACGCCATCACTAACACCCTGACACTCTCACACTCACTCCATCACCAACACCCTAACCCCCTCACACTCACTCCATCACCGTCACCCTGAGCCCATCATACTCGCTCTATCACCATCTCGCTGACCCCTTCACACTCACTCCTTCACCATCAACCTGACCCCATCACATTCACTACATCACCGTCACCCTGACACCCTGACATTCACTCCATCATTGTAACCGTGAATCCCTCACACTGACTCCATCACCGTCCCCCAGAGCCAATCACAGACACTCCATCACCGTCAACCTGACACTCTCACACTCACTCCATCACCGTCACCCTAACCCCCTCACACTCACTCCATCACCGTTACCCTGACCCCAGCACACTCTCTCCATCACCATCATGCTGAACCCCTCACACTCACTCCATCACCGTCACCCTGAACCCCTCACACTCAATCCATCACCCTCACCCTGACACACTCACATTCACTCCATATCTATCACCCTGACCCCCTCACACTCACTTCTTCTCCGTCACCCTGACACCATCACACTCACTCCATCACCATCTCACTGATCCCCTCACACTCACACCATCACCTACACCCGGACGCCGCGACACTCACACCATCACTGACACCCTGACCCCTTCACAATCACTCCATCACCATCACACTTACCCCCTCACACTCACTCCATCATCATTAACCTGACCCCCTTACACTCACTCCATCACCGTCACTCTGACACCATGACACTAATTCCATCACAATCACCCTGACCCCATCAAATTCACTAACTCACCGTCACCCTGACACCCTGACATTCACTCCATCACTGTCACCGTGAATCCCTCACACTCACTCCATCACCGTCACACTGACCCCCTCACATTCGCTTCCACACCGTCACCAGAAGCCCCTCAAACTCACGCCATCACTAACACCCTGACACTCTCACACTCACTCCATCACCAACACCCTAACCCCCTCACACTCACTCCATCACCGTCACCCTGAGCCTATCATACTCGCCCTATCACCATCTCGCTGACCCATTCACACTCACTCCTTCACCATCAACCTGACCCCATCACATTCACTACATCACCGTCACCCTGACACCCTGAAATTCACTCCATCACTGTAACCGTGAATCCCTCACACTGACTCCATCACCGTCCCCCAGAGCCAATCACAGACACTCCATCACCGTCAACCTGACACTCTCACACTCACTCCATCACCGTCACCCTAACCCCCTCACACTCACTCCATCACCGTTACCCTGACCCCAGCACACTCTCTCCATCACCATCATGCTGAACCCCTCACACTCACTCCATCACCGTCACCCTGAACCCCTCACACTCAATCCATCACCCTCACCCTGACACACTCACATTCACTCCATATCTATCACCCTGACCCCCTCACACTCACTTCTTCTCCGTCACCCTGACACCCTCACACTCACTCCATCACCATCTCACTGATCCCCTCACACTCACACCATCACCTACACCCGGACGCCGCGACACTCACACATCACCAACACTCTGACACCCTCACACTCGCACCATCACTGACACCCTGACGCCGTGACACTCACACCATCACTGACACCCTGACCCCTTCACAATCACTCCATCACCATCACACTTACCCCCTCACACTCACTCCATCACCGTCACCCTGATACCCTCACACTCATTCCATCGCCATCACCCTGACCCCCTCAAACTCACTCCATCATCATCACCCTGACCCCCTCACACTCACTCCATCACTGTCACGCTGATCCCCCCACACTCACTCCATCACCGTCACACTGACCCATCATACTCACTCTATCTCCGTCACCCTGACACCCTCACACTCACTCCACCACTATCACCCTGTCCCCATCACACTCAATCCATCACCGTCAACCTGACCCACTCACACTCACTCAAACATCATCATCCTGACCCCCATCACACTCATACCATCACCATCTCACTGATCCCCTCACACTCACTCCATCACCGTCACTTGTCCCTCTCACACTCACTGCTTCACCGTCACCCTGACCCCATCACATTCACTACATCACCGTCACCGTGACACCCTGACATTCACTCCATCACTGTCACCGTGAATCCCTCACACTCACTCCACCTCCGTCCCCCAGAGCCAATCACAGACACTCCATCACCGTCAACCTGACACTCTCACACTCACTTCATCACCGTCACCTTGACCCCCTCACAATCACTCAATCACCGTCACCCTGACCCCATCATACTCGCACTATCACCATCTCACTGACCCCTTCACACTCACTCCTTCACCATCACCCTGTCCCCCTCACTCTCATTCCATCACAGTCAGCCGGACCCCATCACCCTCACTCCATCATGGTCACTCTGATCCCCACACACTCACTCCATCAATGTCACACTCGTCTCCTCACACTCACTCCATCACTGTCAACCTGATGCAATTACACTCACTCCATCACTGACGCACTGACGCCTTCACACTCACTCCCCCTCCGTCACCCTGTCCCCTTCACACTCACTCCAACACCGTCACCCTGACAACCTCACATTCACTCCATCACTGTCACCCTGACCCCATCACACTCACTCCATCACCATCACCCTGACCCCCTCACACTCACTCCATCACCATCACCCTGACCCCCTCACACTCACTCCCTCACCGTCACCCTGACGACCTCACACTCACTGCTTCACCGTAACCCTGACTCCATCACATTCACTACATCAACGTCACCCTGACACCCTGACATTCACTCCATCACTGTCACCGTGAATCCCTCACACTCACTCCACCTCCGTCCCCCAGAGCCAATCACAGACACTCCATCACCTTCAACCTGACTCTCACACTCACTCCATCACCGTCACACTGACCCCCTCACATTCGCTTCCACACCGTCACCAGAAGCCCCTCAAACTCACGCCATCACTGACACCCTGACACTCTCACACTCACTCCATCACCATCACCCTAACCCACTCACACACACTCCATCTCCGTCACCCTGACCCCTTCACACTCACTCCATCACGGTCTCCCTCACACCCTCAAAGTCACTCCATATCTATCACCTGACGCCCTCACACTCACTTCCTCTCCATCACCCTGACACCCTCACACTCACTTCATCACCATCTCACTGATCCCCTCACACACTCCATCACCATCACACTGATCCACTCATACTCTCACCATCACCGACACCCTGACGCCGTGACACTCGCCCCATCACCGACACCCTGACCCCCTCACACTCGCACCATCACCGACACACTGACACCCTCACACTCGCACCATCACCGACACACTGACACCCTCACACTCGCACCATCACTGACACCCTGACGGCGTGACACTCACACCATCACCGACACCCTGACCCCCTCACACTCATTCCATCACCCTCACAATGACCCCATCACACTCACTCCATCACCATTACCCTGACCCCCTCACACTCACTCCATCATCATCACCCTGACCCCCTTACACTCACTCTATCGCTGTCACCGTGAATCCCTCACACTGAATCCATCACTGTCTTCCAGAGCAATCACATTCACTACATCACCGTCACCCTGACACCTTGACATTCACTCCATCACTGTCAATGTGAATCCCTCACACGCACTCCACCTCCGTCCCCCAGAGCCAATCACAGACACTCCATCACCGTCAACCTGACACTCTCGCACTCACTCCTTCACCGTCAAACTGACACCATCACATAAACTTCCACAACGTAAGAAGAAGCCCATCACACTCACGCCATCACAGATACCCTGACACTCTCACACTCACTCCATCACCATCACCCTAACCCCCTCACACTCACTCCATCACCGTTACCCTGACCCCAGCACACTCTCTCCATCACCATCATGCTGAACCCCTCACACTCACTCAATCACCGTCACCCTGAACCCCTCACACTCACTCCCTCACCGTCACGCTGACCCACTCACACTCACTCCCTCACCGTCACCCTGACGACCACACACTCACTCAATCACCGTCACCCTGACACACATCACACTAGCACCATCACCATCTCACTCTGACCCCCTCACACTCACTCCATCACCGTCACTTTGACCCCCTCACATTCACTCCATCTCCGTCACCCTGACCCCATCACATTCACTACATCACCGTCACCCTGACAACCTGACATTCACTCTATCACTGTCACCGTGAATCCCTCACACTCACTCCATCTCCGTCCCCCAGAGCCAATCACAGACGCTCCATCACCGTCAACCTGACACTCTCACAATCACTCCATCACCGTCACACTGACCCCCTCACAATCACTGAATCACCGTCACCCTGACCCCATCATACTCGCACTATCACGATCTCACTGACCCCTTCACACTCACTCCTTCACCATCACCCTGTCCCCCTCACTCTCATTCCATCACAGTCACCCGGACCCCATCACCCTCACTCCATCATGGTCACTCTGATTCCCACACACTCACTCCATCAATGTCACACTGGTCTCCTCACACTCACTCCATCACTATCACCCTGATGCAATCACACTCACTCCATCACTGACGCACTGACCCCTTCACACTCACTCCCTCACCGTCACCCTGTCCCCTTCACATTCACTCCAACACCGTCACCCTGACAACCTCACATTCACTCCATCACTGTCACCCTGACCCCATCACACTCACTCCATCGTCGTCACACTGACCCCCTCACACTGACTCCCTCACCGTCACACTGACCCCCTCACACTCATTCCATCACCATCACCCTGACCCCCTCACACTCACTCCATCATCATCACCCTGACCCCCTTACACTCACTCCATCACCGTCACCATGATACCCTCACACTCACTCCATCACCGTCACCCTGACCCACTCACACTCACTCCATATCTATCACCCTGAACTCCTCACACTCAATTACTCTCCGTCACCCTGACACCCTCACACTCACTCCATCACCATCTCACTGATCCCCTCATTCTCACACCATCGCCGACACCCAGACGCCGTGACACTCACACCATCACCGACACCCTTACACCCTCACACTCGCACCATCACCGACACCCTGACGCCGTGACACTCACACCATCACCGACACCCTGACAACCTCACACTCGCACCATCACCGACACCCTGACACCATGACCCTCACACCATCAACGACATCCTGACCCCATCACACTCAATCCATCTCCCTCACACTGACCCCCTCACACTTCCTCCATTACCGTCATCCTGATACCCTCACACTCACGCCTTCACTGTCACGCTGGTCCCCTCACACTCACTCCATCACCATCATGCTGAACCACTCACACTCACTCAATCACCGTCACCCTAAACCCCTCACACTCAATCCATCACCCTCATCCTGACATCCTCACATTCACTCCATATCTATCACTCTGACCCCCTCACACTCACTTCCTCTCCGTCACCCTGACACCCTCACACTCAATCCATCATCATCTCACTGACCCCTCACACTCACACCATCACCTATACTCGGACGCCGTGACACTCACACCATCACCGACACCCTGACACCCTCACACTCGCACCATCACCGACACCCTGATCCCATCACATTCACTACATCACCCTCACACTGACCCCCTCACACTTTCTCCATCACCGCAACCCTGATACCCTAACACTCACTCCATTACTGTCACGCTGATCCCCTCACACTCACTCCATCACCGTCACACTGACCCCCTTACAATCAATCTATCTCTGTCACCCTGACACCCTCACACTCACTCAATCACCGTCACCCTGACGACCTCACACTCACTCAATCACCATCACCCTGACCCACATCACACTCACACCATCACCATCTCACTCTGACCCCCTCACACTCACTCCATCACCGTCACTTTGACCCCCTCACATTCACTCCATCTCCGTCACCCTAACCCCATCACATTCACTACATCACCGTCACCCTGACACCCTGACATTCACTCCATCACTGTCACCCCCAGAGCCAATCACAGACACTCCATCACCGTCAACCTGACACTCTCACAATCACTCCATCACCGTCACCCTGACCCCATCATACTCGCACTATCACCATCTCACTGACCCCTTCACACTCACTCCTTCACCATCACCCTGTCCCCCTCACTCTCATTCCATCACAGTCACCCGGACCCCATCACCCTCACTCCATCATGGTCACTCTGATCCCCACACACTCACTCCATCAATGTCACACTGGTGTCCTCACACTCACTTCATCACTATCACCCTGATGCAATCACACTCACTCCATCACTGACGCACTGACCCCTTCACACTCACTCCCTCACCATCACCCTGTCCCCTTCACATTCACTCCAACACCGTCACCCTGACAACCTCACATTCACTCCATCACTGTCACCCTGACCCCATCACACTCACTCCATCATCGTCACACTGACCCCCTCACACTGGCTCCCTCACCGTCACACTGACCCCCTCACACTCACTCCCTCACCGTCACCCTGACGACCTCACACTCACTCAATCACCGTCACCCTGACCCACATCACACTCACACCATCACCATCTCACTCTGACCCCCTCACACTCACTCCATCACCGTCACTTTGACCCCCTCACACTCACTCCATCACCATCATGCTGAACCCCTCACACTCACTTCATCACCGTCACCCTGACACCCTCACACTCAATCCATCACCCTCACACTGACATCCTCACATTCACTCCATATCTATCACCCTGAACCCCTCACACTCAATTACTCTCCGTCACCCTTACACCCTCACACTCACTCCATCACCATCTCACTGATCCCCTCATTCTCACACCATCACCGACACCCGGACGCCGTGACACTCACACCATCACCGACACCCTGACACCCTCACACTCGCACCATCACCGACAGCCTGACGCCGTGACACTCACACCATCACCGACACCCTGACAACCTCACACTCGCACCATCACCGACACCCTGACACCGTGACACTCACACCATCAACGACACCCTGACCCCATCACACTCAATCCATCTCCTTCACACTGACCCCCTCACACTTTCTCCATTACATCATCCTGATACCCTCACACTCACTCCATCACTGTCACGCTGATCCCCTCACACTCATTCCATCACCGTCTCAGTGACCCCCTTACAACACAATCTATCTCTGTCACCCTGACACCCTCACACTCACTCCATCACCATCACCCTGACCCACTCACATTCACTCCCTCACCGTCACCCTGACGACCTCACACTCACTCAATCACCGTCACCCTGACCCACATCACACTCACACCATCACCATCTCATTCTGACCTCCTCACACTCACTCCATCACCGTCACTTTGACCCCCTCACACTCACTCCATCTCCGTCACCCTGACCCCATCACATTCACTACATCACCGTCACCCTGACACCCTGACATTCACTCCATCACTGTCACTGTGAATCCCTCACACTCACTCCATCTCCGTCCCCAGAGCCAATCACAGACACTCCATCACCGTCAACCTGACACTCTCACACTCACTCCATCACCGTCACCTTGACCCCCTCACAATCACTCAATCACCGTCACCCTGACCCCATCATACTCGCACTATCACGATCTCACTGACCCCTTCACACTCACTCCTTCACCATCACCCTATCCCATTCACTCTCATTCCATCACAGTCACCCGGACCCCATCACCCTCACTCCATCATGGTCACTCTTATCCCCACACACTCACTCCATCACTGTCACACTGGTCTCCTCACACTCACTCCATCACTGTCAACCTGATGCAATCACACTCACTCCATCACTGACGTACTGACCCATTCACACTCCCTCCCTCACCGTCATCCTGTACCCTTCACACTCACTCCAACACCGTCACCCTGACAACCTCACATTCACTCCATCACTGTCACCCTGACCCCATCACACTCACTCCAACATCGTCACAATGACCCCCTCACACTCACTCCCTCACCATCACACTAACCCCCTCACACTCACTCCATCACCATCACCCTGACCCCCTCACACTCACTCCATCATCACCCTGACCCCCTTCCACTCACTCCATCACTATCACCCTGATACCCTCACACTCATTCCATCACCGTCACACTGACCCCCTTACACTCAATCCATCTCCGTCACGCTGACGACCTCACACTCACTCAATCACCGTCACCCTGACCCACATCACACTCACTCCATCACCGTCACATTGACCCCCCACACTCACTCCATCACCGTCACCCTGACTCCATCACATTCAATACATCACCGTCACCCTGACACCCTGACATTCACTCCATCACTGTCACCGTGAATCCCTCACACTCACTCCACCTCCGTCCCCCAGATCCAATCACAGACACTCCATCACCGTAAACCTGACACTCTCACACTCACTCCATCACCGTCACCTTGACCCCCTCACATTCGCTTCCACACCGTCACCAGAAGCCCCTCAAACTCACGCCATCACTGACACCCAGACCCCCTTACACTCACTCCATCACCGTTACCCTGACACCCTCACACACACTCCATCACCGTCACCCTGACACCCTGACATTCACTCCATCACTGTCACCGTGAATCCCTCACACTGAATCCATCACCGTGCCCCAGAGCAAATCACAGACACTCCATCACCGTCACCCTAACCCCCTCACACCTACGCCATCAGCGTTACCCTGACCCCCTCACACTCACTCCATCAGCGTTACCCTGACCCCAGCACACTCACTCCATCACCGTCTCCCTGAACCCCTCACACTCAATCCATCACCTTCACCCTGACACCCTCACATTCACTCCATATCTATCACCCTGACCCCCTCACACTCACTTCTTCTCCGTCACCCTGACAACCTCACATTCACTCCATCATCATCTCACTGATCCCCTCACACTCACACCATCACCGACACCCGGACGCCGTGACACTCACACATCACCAACACTCTGACACCCTCACACTCATTCCATCACCCTCACACTGACCCCCTCACACTTTCACCATTACTGTAACCCTGACTCCCTCACACCTAATCCATCACCATCACCCTGACCCCCTCACACCCACTCCATCATCATCACCCTGACCCCCTTACACTCACTCCATCACCATCACCCTGACACCCTCACACTCACTCCATCACCATGACCCAGACCCCCTCACACTCACTCCATCACCTTCACACTGACCCCCTTACACTCACTCTATCTCCATCACCCTGACACCCTCACACTCACTCCATCACCATCACCCTGACCCACTCACACTCGCTCCCTCACCGTCACCCTGACGACCTCACACTCACTCAATCACCGTCACCCTGACCAACATCACACTCACACCATCACCATCTCACTTTGACGCCCTCACACTCACTCCATCACCATCACTTTGACACCCTCACACTCACTCCATCACCGTCACCCTGACCCCATCACATTCACTACATCACCGTCACCCTGACACCCTGACATTCACTCCATCACTGTCACCGTGAATCCCTCACAGTGACTCCATCACCGTCCCCCAGAGCCAATTACAGACACTCCATCACCGTCAACCTGACACTCTCACACTCAATCCATCACCGTCACACTGACCCCCTCACATTCACTTCCACACCGTCACCAGAAGACCCTCACACTCACGCCATCACTGATCCCCTGACACTCTCACACTCACTCCATCACCATCACCCTAACCCCCTCGCACTCACTTCATCACCATCACCCTGACCCCATCACACTCACTCCCTCACCATCACCTTGACCCCCTAACAATCACTCAATCATCGTCACACTGACCCCATCATACTCACACTATCACCATCTCACTGATCCCTTCACACTCACTCCTTCACCATCACCCTGTCCCCCTCACTCTCAATCCATCACAGTCACCCGGACCCCATCACACTCACTCCATCATGGTCACTCTGATCCCCACACGTTCACTCCATCACTCTCACACTGGCCCCCTCACACTCACTCCATCACCGTCACACTGACCCCATTACACTCACTCCCTCACCGTCACCCTGACCCCATCACATTCACTATGTCACCGTCACCCTGATACCCTGACATTCACTCCATCACAGCCACCGTGAATCCCTCACACTGACTCCATCACCGTCCCCAGAGACAATCACAGACACTCCATCACCGTCAACCTGACACTCTCACACTCACTGCATCACCGTCACACTGACCCCCTCACAATCACTCAATCACCGTCACCCTGACCCACATCACACTCACACCATCACCATCTCACTCTGACCTCCTCACACTCACTCCATCACCGTCACTTTGACCTCCTCACACGCACTCCATTACCGTCACCCTGACCCCATCACATTCACTACATCACCGTCACCCTGACACCCTGACATTCACTCCATCACCGTCACTCAGAGCTAATCACAGACACTCCATCACCGTCAACCTGACACTCTCAGACTCACTCCACCACCGTCACACTGACCCCCTCACATTCACTTCTTCTCCGTCACCCTGACAACCTCACATTCACTCCATCATCATCTCACTGAACCCCTCACACTCACACCATCACCGACACCCGGACGCCATGACACTCACACATCACCAACACTCTGACACCCTCACACTCGCACCATCACCGACACCCTGACACCGTGACACTCACACCATCACTGACACCCTGACCCCCTCACACTCATTCCATCACCCTCACACTGAACCCCTCACACTTTCACCGTTACTGTAACCCTGACCCCCTCACACTTAATCCATCACCATCACCCTGACCCCCTCACACCCACTCCATCATCATCACCCTGACCCCCTTACACTCACTCCATCACCATCACCCTGACACCCTCACACTCACTCCATCACCATGACCCAGACCCCCTCACACTCACTCCATCACCGTCACACTGACCCCCTTACACTCACTCTATCTCCGTCACCCTGACACCCTCACACTCACTCCATCACCATCACCCTGACCCACTCACACTCACTCCCTCACCGTCACCCTGATGACCTCACACTCACTCAATCACCGTCACCCTGACCAACATCACACTCACACCATCACCATCTCTCTTTGACGCCCTCACACTCACTCCATCACCATCACTTTGACACCCTCACACTCACTCCATCACCGTCACCCTGACCCCATCACATTCACTACATCACCGTCACCGTGACACCCTGACATTCACTCCATCACTGTCACCGTGAATCCCTCACAGTGACTCCATCACCGTCCCCCAGAGCCAATCACAGACACTCCATCACCGTCAACCTGACACTCTCACACTCAATCCATCACCGTCACACTGACCCCCTCACATTCACTTCCACACCGTCACCAGAAGACCCTCACACTCACGCCATCACTGATCCCCTGACACTCTCACACTCACTCCATCACCATCACCCTAACCCCCTCGCACTCACTTCATCACCATCACCCTGACCCCATCACACTCACTCCCTCACCATCACCTTGACCCCCTAACAATCACTCAATCATCGTCACACTGACCCCATCATACTCACACTATCACCATCTCACTGATCCCTTCACACTCACTGCTTCACCATCACCCTGTCCCTCTCACTCTCATTCCATCACAATCACCCGGACCCCATCACCCTCACTCCATCATGGTCACTCTGATACCCACACACTCACTCCATCACTGTCACACTGGCCTCCTCACACTCACTCCATGACTGTCACATTGACCCACTCACACTCACACTCACTCCATCACTGACGCACTGACCCCCTCACACTCACTCCAAAACCGTCACCCTGACAACCTCACATTCACTCCATCACTGTCACCCTGACCCCATCCCACTCACTCCATCATCGTCACACTGACCCCCTCACACTCACTCCCTCACCGTCACACTGTCCCCCTCACACTCACTCCATCACCCTCACCCTGACCGCATCACACTCACACCATCACCATCTCACTGATCCCCTCACACTCACTTCTTCACCATCCCCCTGACCCCTCACTCTCATTCCATCATGGTCTCTCTGATCCCCAAACACTCACTCTATCACCGTCACACTGACTCACTCCATCACCGTCACCATGACCCATCACACTCACTCCATCACTGGCACACTGGCCATCTCACACTCACTCCATCACTGTCAATCTGACGCACTCTCACTCACACTCACACTCACACCATCACTGACAACCTGACCCCTTCACACTCACTCCATCACGGTCACCCTGACACCCTCACTCTCACTCCATAACGGTCACCCTGACACCCACACACTCATTCCATCACCATCACCCTGAACCCCTCACACTCAATCCATCTCCCTCACCCTGACACCCTCACATTCACTCCATATCTATCACCCTGACGCCCTCACACTCACCTCCTCTCCATCACTCTGACACCCTCACACTCACTCCATCACCATCTCACTGATCCCCTCACACTCACTCCATCACCATCACACTGATCCACTCATACTCACACCATCACCGACACCCTGACGCTGTGACACTCGCCCCATCACCAACACCCCGACCCCCTCACACTCGCACCATCACCGACACACTGACACCCTCACACTCGCACCATCACCGACACACTGACACCCTCACACTCGCACCATCACTGACACTCTGACGCCGTGACACTCACACCATCACCGACACCCTGACCCCCTCACACTCACTCCATCACCCTCACAATGACCCCCTCACACGCACTCCATCGCCATCACCCTGACCCCCTCACACTCACTCCATCGTCATCACCCTGACCCCCTCACACTCACTCCATCACTGTCACCCTGACACCCTGACATTCACTCCATCACTGTCACCGTGAATCCCTCACACTCACTCCATCTCCGTCCCCCAGAGCCAATCACAGACACTTCATCACCGTCAACCTGACACTCTCGCACTCACTCCTTCACCGTCACACTGACCCCATCACATAAACTTCCACAACGTAAGCAGAAGCCCCTCACACTCACGCCATCACAGACACCCTGACACTCTCACACTCACTCCATCACCATCACCGTAATCCCCTCACACTCACTCCATCACCGTTACCCTGACCCCAGCACACTCTCTCCATCACCATCATGCTGAACCCCTCACACTCACTCAATCACAGTCACATTGAACCCCTCACACTCAATCCATCACCCTCACCCTGACACCCTCACATTCACTCCATATCTATCACTCTGACCCCCTCACACTCACTCAATCACCGTCACCCTGACACACATCACACTCACACCATCACCATCTCACTCTGACCCCCTCACACTCACTCCATCACCGTCGCCCAGAGCCAATCACTGTCACCCTGATGCAATCACACTCACTCCATCACTGACGCACTGACCCCTTCACACTCACTCCCTCACCATCACCCTGTCCCCTTCACACTCACTCCAACACCATCACCCTGACAACCTCAAATTCACTCCATCACTGTCACCCTGACCCAATCACACTCACTCCCTCACCGTCACACTGACCCCCTCACACTCACTCCCTCACCGTCACACTGACCCCCTCACACTCACTCCATCACCCTCACCCTGACCGCATCACACTCACACCATCACCATCTCACTGATCCCCTCACACTCACTCCTTCACCGTCAACATGACCCATCACCCTCACTCCATCACTGACACACTGGCTCCCTCACACTCACTCCATCACTGTCACCCTGACGAACTCGCACACACACCATCACCGACACCCTGACCCCTTCACACTCACTTCATCACGGTCACCCGGACACCCTCACACTCTCTCCATCACCATCATGCTGAACCCCTCACACTCACTCAATCACCGTCACCCTGACTCCATCACATTCACTACATCAACGTCACCCTGACACCCTGACATTCATTCCATCACTGTCACCGTGAATCCCTCACACTCACTCCATCTCCGTCCCCCAGAACCAATCACAGACACTCCATCACCGTCAACCTGACACTCTCGCACTCACTCCTTCACCGTCACACAGACCCCATAACATTCACTTCCACACGGTAAGCAGAAGCCCCTCACACTCACGCCATCACAGACACCCTGACACTCTCACACTCACTCCATCACCATCACCATCACTCTAACCCCCTCACAATCACTCCATCACCGTTACCCTGACCCCAGCACACTCTCTCCATCACCATCATGCTGAAGCCCTCACACTCAAAGAATCACCGTCACCCTGAACCCCTCACACTCTATCCATCACCCTCACCCTGACACACTCACATTCACTCCATATCTATCACTCTGACCCCCTCACACTCACTTCGTCTTCGTCACCCTGACACCCTCACACTCACTCCATCATCATCTCACTGATCCCCTTACACTCACACCATCACCGACACCCGGACGCTGTGACACTCACACCATCACCGACACCCTGACACCCTCACACTCGCGCCATCACCGACACCCTGACCCCATCACATTCACTACATCACCGTCACCCTGACAACCTGACATTCACTCCATCACTGTCACCGTGAATCCCTCACACTCACTCCATCTCCGTCCCCCAGAGCCAATCACAGACACTCCATCACCGTCAACCTGACACTCTCACACTCACTCCATCACCGTCACCTTGACCCCCTCACAATCACTCAATCACCGTCACCTTGACCCCCTCACAATCACTCAATTACCGTCACCCTGACCCCATCATACTAGCAGTATCTCCATCTCACTGACCATGTCACACTCACTCCTTCACCATCACCCTGTCCCCCTCACTCTCATTCCATCACAGTCACCCGGACCCCATCACCCTCTCTCCATCATGGTCACTCTGATCCCCACACACTCACTACATCACTGTCCCACTGGTCTCCTCACACTCACTCCATCACTGTCACACTGATGCAATCACACTCACTCCATCACTGACGCACTGACCCCTTCACACTCACTCCCTCACCGTCACCCTGTACCCTTCACATTCACTCCAACACCGTCACCCTGACAACCTCACATTCACTCCATCACTGTCACCCTGACCCCATCACACTCACTCCATCATCGTCACACTGACCCCCTCACACTCACTCCCTCACCGTCACACTGACCCCCACACATTCACCCCATCACCATCACCCTGACCCTCTCACACTCACTCCATCATCATCACCCTGACCCCCTTACACTCACTCCATCACCGTCACCCTGATACACCCACACTCACTCCATCACCGTCACGCTGATCCCCTCACACTCACTCCATCACCGTCACACTGACCCCCTTACACTCAATCTATCTCAGTCACCCTGACACCCTCACACTCACTCTAACACCATCACCCTGACACCATCACACTCACTCCATCACCGTCACCCTGACCCACTCACACTCACTCAATCACCGTCACCCTGACCCACATCACACTCACACCATCACCATCTCACTCTGACCCCCTCAAACTCGCACCATCACCGTCACTTTGACCCCCTCACACTCACTCCATCACAGTCACCCTGACCCCATCACATTCACTATATCACCGTCACCCTGACACCCTGACATTCACTCCATCACTGTCACCGTGAATCCCTCACACTCACTCCACCTCCGTCCCCCAGAGCCAATCACAGACACTCCATCACCGTCAACCTGACACTCTCACACTCACTCCATCACCGTCACCCTAACCCCCTCACACTCTCACCATCACCGTCACCCTGACCCCATCACACTCACTCCCTCATCGTCACCTTGACCCCCTCACAATCACTCAATCACCGTCACCCTGACCCCATCATACTCGCACTATCACCATCTCACTGACCCCTTCACACTCACTCCTTCACCATCACCCTGTCCCCCTCACTCTCATTCCATCACAGTCACCCCGACCACATCACCCTCACTTTTTCATGATCACTCTGATCCCCACAATCTCACTCCATCACTGTCACACTGTCACCCTGATGCAATCACACTCACTCCATCACTGACGCACTGACCCCTTCGCACTCACTCCCTCACCGTCACCCTGTCCCCTTCACACTCACTCCAACACCGTCACGCTGACAACCTCACATACACTCCATCACTGTCACCCTGACCCCATCACACTCACTCCATCATCGCCACACTGAACCCCTCACACTCACTCCCTCACCGTCACACTGACCCCCTCACGCTCACTCCATTACCCTCACCCTGACCGCATCACACTCACACCATCACCATCTCACTGATCCCCTCACACTCACTCCTTCACCATCCCCTGACCCCTCACTCTCATTCCATCATGGTCACTCTGATCCCCACACACTCACTCTATCATTGTCACTCTGACCCCCTCACACTCACTCCATCACCATCACACTGACCCCATCACCCTCACTCCATCACTGTCACCCTGACGAACTCGCACTCTCTCCATCACCATCATGCTGAACCTCTCACACTCACTTCATCACCGTCACCCTGAACCACTCACACTCAATCCATCACCCTCACACTGACACCCTCACATTCACTCCATATCTATCACTCTGACCCACTCACACTCACTTACTCTCCATCACCCTGACACCCTCACACTCACTCCATCACCATCTCATTGTTCCCCTCATACTCACACCATCATCGAAACCTGGACGCCGTGACACTCACACCATCACCAACACCCTGACACCCTCACACTCGCACCATCACCGACACCCTGACGCCGTGACACTCACACAATCACCGACTCCCTGACCCCCTCACACTCATTCCATCACCCTCACACTGACCCCATCACACTTACTCCATCACCATTACCCTGACCCCCTCAAACTCTCTCCATCATCATCACCCTGACCCCCTTACACTCACTCCATCACTGTCACGCTGATCCCCTCACACTCACTCCATCACTATCACCCTGTCCCCATCACACTCACTCCATCACCGTCACCCTGACGACCTCACACTCACTCAATCACCATCACCCTGACCCCCATCACACTCATACCATCACCATCTCACTCTGACCCCTCACACTCACTCCATGACCGTCACTCTGACCCCCTCACACTCACTCCATGACCCTCACACTGACCCCATCACATTCACTCCATCATTGTCACCCTGAATTCCTCACACTCAATCCATCACAGTCACACTGATACTCTCACACTCACTCAATCATCGTCACACTGACCCCCTCACACTCACTCCCTCACCATCACACTGACCCCCTCACACTCACTCCATCACCCTCACCCTGACTGCATCACACTCACACCATCACCATCTCACTGATCCCCTCACACTCACTCCTTCACCATCCCCCTGACCCCTCACTCTCATTCCATCATGGTCACTCTGATCCCCACACACTCTCTCTATCATTGTCACTCTGACCCCCTCACACTCACTCCATCACCATCACACTGACCCCATCACACTCACTCCATCACCGTCACCATGACCCATCACACTCACTCCATCACTGACACACCGGCTCCCTCACACTCACTCCATCACTGTCACCCTGATGACCTGGCACTCACACCATCACCGACACCCTGACCCCTTCATACTCACTTCATCACGGTCACCCTGACACCCTCACACTCTCTCCATCACCATCATGCTGAACCCCTCACACTCACTTCATCACCGTCAACCTGACCCCCTCACACTCAATCCATCACCCTCACCCTGACACCCTCACATTCACTCCATATCTATCATCCTGACCCCCTCACACTCACTTAATCTCCGTCACACTCACTCCATCACCATCTCACTCATCCCCTCATACTCACACCATCACCGACACCCGGACGCCGTGACACTCACACCATCACCAACACCCTGACGCCATGACACTCACATCACCGTCACCCTGACACCCTCACACTCACTCCATCACTATCACCCTGTCCCCATCACACTCACTCCATCTCCGTCAACCTGACCCACTCACACTCACTCCCTCACCGTCACCCTGACCCCTCACACTCACTCAATCACCATCACCCTGACCCCCATCACATTCATAACATCACCATCTCACTCTGGCCCCCTCACACTCACTCCATGACCGTCACTCTGACTCCCTCACACTCACTCCATGACCCTCACACTGACCCCATCACATTCACTCCCTCACCGTCACCCTGGGCACCTCACACTCATTCCTCACCATCACCCTGAGCCCCTATCACTCACTCAATCACCGTCACCTGAACCCCTCACACTCAATCCATCACTCTCACCCTGACATCCTCACATTCACTCCATATCTATCACTCGTACCCCATCACACTCACTCCATCTCCGTCACCCTGAAACCCTCACACTCACTCCATCACCATTTCACTGATCCCCTCACACTCACACCATCACCGTTACCCAGACCCCCTCACACACACTCCATCACCGTCATCCTGACCCCCCTCACACTCACTCCATCATCATCACCCTGACCCCGTCACACTCACTCCATCACAGTCACCCTGACACCCTCACACTCACTCCATCACTGTCACACTGACCCCATCACACTCACTCCATCATTATCACCCTGTCCCCATCACGCTCACTCCATCACCGTCATACTGACCCCCTCACACTCACTCCATCATGGTCACTCTGATCCCAACACACTCACTCCACCACTATCACACTGGCCCCTTCACACTCACTCCATCACGGTCACCCTGACACCCTCACACTCACTCCATGACAGTCACCCTGACACCCTCACACTCTCTTCATCACCCTCAACGTGATACCCAAACACTCAATCCATCACCCTCACCCTTCCACCCTCACATTCATTCCACATCTGTCACCCTGACCCCATCACACTCACTCCCTCTCCGTCACCCTGAAACCCTCACACTCACTCCATCACCATTTCACTGATCCCCTCACACTCACACCATCACCGTTACCCAGACCCCCTCACACACACTCCATCATCGTCATCCTGACCCCCCTCACACTTACTGCATCACTGTCACCCTGACCCCCTCACACTCACTCCATCATCATCACCCTGACCCCCTCACACTCACTCCATCACCGTCACCCTGACACCCTCACACTCACTCCATCACTGTCACGTTGAGCCCATCACACTCAGTCCATCACCGTCACACTGACCCCCTCACACTCACACTATCTCCGTCACCCTGACAGCCTCACACTCACTCCATCACCATCACCCTGACCCCATCACACCCACACCATCATCGGCTCACTGAGCCCCTCACACTCACTCCTTCAACATCACCCTGGCTCCCTCACTCTCATTCCATCACAGTCACCCTGACCCCTTCAAACTCACTCCATCATGGTCACTCTGATCTCCACACACTCACTCCATCACTGTTACCCTGACCCCCTCACATCACTCCTATACCGTCACCCTGACCCCCTCGCACTCACTCCTTCACCGTCAACTTGACCCCCTCAAAATCACTCAATCACCGTCACCTTGACCCCCATCATAGTCACACCATCACCATCTCACTCTGACCCCCTCACACTCACGCCATCACTATCACTCTGACCCCTCACACTCACTCCCTCACCATCACACTGACCCCATCGCATTCACTCCATCACTTTCTCCCTGAACCCCTCATACTCACTCCATCACGTGTCATGCTGAGCCCCCTCACACTCATTCCCTCACCGTCACCTTGACCCCCTCACAATCACTCAATCACCGTCACCCTGACCCCATCACAGTCACACCATAACCATCTAATTCTGAACCCCTCACACTCACGCCATCACCGTCACTCTGACCCCTCACACCCACTCCATCACAGTCACACTGACACTCTCACACTCACTCCATCACCGTCACACTGACCCCCTCAAATTCAATCCCTCACCGTCACCCTGAGACACTCACCCTCACTCCATTACCGTCACCCTGAGACCCCCAATTACACTCCATCACCGTCACTCTAACCCTCTCACACTCACTCCATCAGTCACACTGACACTCTCACACTCACTCCCTCACCGTCACCATGACCCATCACACTCATTCCATCACCTTCACCCTGACGACCTCACACTCACTCAATCACCATCACCCTGACCCCCATCACACTCATACCATCACCATCTCACTCTGACCCCTCACACTCACTCCATGACCGTCACTCTGACCCCTCACACTCACTCCATGACCCTCACACTGACCCCATCACATTCACTCCATCATTGTCACCCTGAATTCCTCACACTCAATCCATCACAGTCACACTGATACTCTCACACTCACTCCATCATCGTCACACTGACCCCCTCACACTCACTCCCACACCATCACACTGACCCCCTCACACTCACTCCATCACCCTCACCCTGACTGCATCACACTCACACCATCACCATCTCACTGATCCCCTCACACTCACTCCTTCACCATCCCCCTGACCCCTCACTCTCATTCCATCATGGTCACTCTGATCCCCACACACTCACTCTATTATTGTCACTCTGACCCCCTCACACTCACTCCATCACCATCACACTGACCCCATCACCCTCACTCCATCACCGTCACCATGACCCATCACACTCACTCCATCACTGACACACTGGCTCCCTCACACTCACTCCATCACTGTCACCCTGATGACCTGGCACTCACACCATCACCGACACCCTGACCCCTTCATACTCTCTTCATCACGGTCACCCTGACACCCTCACACTCTCTCCATCACCATCATGCTGAACCCCTCACACTCACTTCATCACCGTCAACCTGAACCCCTCACACTCAATCCATCACCCTCACCCTGACACCCTCACATTCACCCCATATCTATCACCCTGACCCCCTCACACTCACTTACTCTCCGTCACCCTGACACCCTCACACTCACTCCATCACCATCTCACTCATCCCCTCATACTCACACCATCACCGACACCCGGACGCCGTGACACTCACACCATCATCGACACCCTGATGCCATGACACTCACATCACCGACACCCTGACCCCCTCATACTCATTCCATCACCCTCACACTGACCCCATCACACTTACTCCATCACCATTACCCTGACCCCCTCAAACTCACTCCATCATCATCACCCTGACCCCCTTACACTCACTCCATCACTGTCATGTTGATCCCCTCACACTCACTCCATGACCGTCACACTGACCCCATCACACTCACTCTATCTCCGTCACCCTGACACCGTCACACTCACTCCACCACTATCACCCTGTTCCCATCACACTCACTCCATCACCGTCAATCTGACCCACTCACACTCACTCCCTCACCGTCACCCTGACGACCTCACACTCACTCAATCACCATCACCCTGACCCCCATCACATTCATACCATCACCATCTCACTCTGACTCCCTCACACTCACTCCATGACCCTCACACTGACCCCATCACATTCACTCCCTCACCGTCACCCTGGGCACCTCACACTCATTCCTCACCGTCACCCTGAGCCCCTCACACTCACTCAATCACCGTCACCCTGAACCCCTCACACTCAATCCATCACTCTCACCCTGACACCCTCACATTCACTCCATATCTATCACTCGTACCCCCTCATACTCACTCCCTCTCCGTCACCCTGAAACCCTCACACTCACTCCATCACCATTTCACTGATCCCCTCACACTCACACCATCACCGTTACCCAGACCCCCTCACACACACTCCATCACCGTCATCCTGACCCTCCTACGACTTACTCCATCACTGTCACCCTGACCACCTCACACTCACTCCATCATCATCATCGTGACCCCCTCACACTCACTCCATCACCGTCACCCTGACACCCTCACACTCACTCCATCACTGTCACACTGACCCCATCACACTCACTCTATCACTATCACCCTGTCCCCATCATGCTCATTCCATCACCGTCAACCTGACCCACTCACACTCACTCCCTCACCGTCACCCTGACCACCTCACACTCACTCAATCACCATCACCCTGACCTCCATCATACTGATACCATCACCATCTCACTCTGACCCCCTCACACTCACTCCATGACCGTCACACTGTCCCCATCACATTCACTCCATCATTGTCACCCTGAAATCCTCACACTCAATCCATCACAGTCACGCTGATACTCTCACACTCACTCCATCACCGTCACACGGACCCCCCCACATTCACTCCCTCACTGTCACCCTGGGCACCTCACACTCATTCCTCACCGTCACCCTTAGCCCCTCACACTCAATCCATCACCGTCACCCTGACGACCTCACACTCACTCAATCACCATCACCCTGACCCCCATCACACTCATACCATCACCATCTCACTCTGCCCCCTCACACTCACTCCATGACCATCACTCTGACCCCCTCACACTCACTCCATGACCCTCACACTGACCCCATCACATTCACTCCATCATTGTCACCCTGAATTCCTCACACTCAATCCATCACAGTCACACTGATACTCTCACACTCACTCCATCATCGTCACACTGACCCCCTCACACTCACTCCCTCACCATCACACGGACCCCCTCACACTCACTCCATCACCCTCACCCTGACTGCATCACACTCACACCATCACCATCTCACTGATCCCCTCACACTCACTCCTTCACCATCCCCCTGACCCCTCACTCTCATTCCATCATGGTCACTCTGATCCCCACACACTCACTCCATTGTTGTCACTCTGACCCCCTCACACTCACTCCATCACCATCACACTGACCCCATCACACTCACTCCATCACCGTCACCATGACCCATCACACTCACTCCATCACTGACAAACTGGCTCCCTCACACTCACTCCATCACTGTCACCCTGATGACCTGGCACTCACACCATCACCGACACCCTGACCCCTTCATACTCTCTTCATCACGGTCACCCTGACACCCTCACACTTTCTCCATCACCATCATGCTGAACCCCTCACACTCACTTCATCACCGTCAACCTGAACCCCTCACACTCAATCCATCACCCTCACCCTGACACCCTCACATTCACCCCATATCTATCACCCTGACCCCCTCACACTCACTTACTCTCCGTCACCCTGACACCCTCACACTCACTCCATCACCATCTCACTCATCCCCTCATACTCACACCATCACCGACACCCGGACGCCGTGACACTCACACCATCATCGACACCCTGATGCCATGACACTCACATCACCGACACCCTGACCCCCTCATACTCATTCCATCACCCTCACACTGACCCCATCACACTTACTCCATCACCATTACCCTGACCCCTCACGCTCACTCCATCGCCATCACCCTGACCCCCTCAAACTCACTCCATCATCATCACCCTGACCCCCTTACACTCACTCCATCACTGTCATGTTGATCCCCTCACACTCACTCCATGACCGTCACACTGACCCCATCACACTCACTCTATATCCGTCACCCTGCCACCGTCACACTCACTCCACCACTATCACCCTGTCCCCATCACACTCACTCCATCACCGTCAACCTGACCCACTCACACTCACTCCCTCACCGTCACCCTGACGACCTCACACTCACTCAATCACCATCACCCTGACCCCCATCACATTCATACCATCACCATCTCACTCTGACTCCCTCACACTCACTCCATGACCCTCACACTGATCCCATCACATTCACTCCCTCACCGTCACCCTGGGCACCTCACACTCATTCCTCACCGTCACCCTGAGCCCTCACACTCACTCAATCACCGTCACCTGAACCCCTCACACTCAATCCATCACTCTCACCCTGACACCCTCACATTCACTCCATATCTATCACTCGTACCCCCTCACACTCACTCCCTCTCCGTCACCCTGAAACCCTCACACTCACTCCATCACCATTTCACTGATCCCCTCACACTCACACCATCACCGTTACCCAGACCCCCTCACACACACTCCATCACCGTCATCCTGACCCTCCTCACACTCACTCCATCACGGTCACCCTGACACCCTCACACTCACTCCATGACAGTCACCCTGACACCCTCACACTCTCTCCATCAACCTCACCCTGACACCCTCACACTCTCTCCATCACCCTCAACGTGATACCCAAACACTCAATCCATCACCCTCACCCTTCCACCCTCACATTCATTCCATATCTGTCACCCTGACCCCATCACACTCACTCCCTCTCCGTCACCCTGAAGCCCTCACACTCACTCAATCACCATCACCCTGACCCCCATCACACTCATACCATCACCATCTCACTCTGACCCCTCACACTCACTCCATGACCGTCACTCTGACCCCTCACACTCACTCCATGACCCTCACACTGACCCCATCACATTCACTCCATATCTATCACTCGTACCCCCTCACACTCACTCCCTCTCCGTCACCCTGAAACCCTCACACTCACTCCATCACCATTTCACTGATCCCCTCACACTCACACCATCACCGTTACCCAGACCCCCTCACACACACTCCATCACCGTCATCCTGACCCTCCTCACACTTACTCCATCACTGTCACCCTGACCCCCTCACACTCACTCCATCATCATCATCGTGACCCCCTCACACTCACTCCATCACCGTCACCCTGACACCCTCACACTCACTCCATCACTGTCACACTGACCCCATCACACTCACTCCATCACTATCACCCTGTCCCCATCATGCTCACTCCATCACCGTCAACCTGACCCACTCACACTCACTCCCTCACCGTCACCCTGACCACCTCTCACTCACTCAATCACCATCACCCTGACCTCCATCATACTGATACCATCACCATCTCACTCTGACCCCCTCACACTCACTCCATGACCGTCACACTGTCCCCATCACATTCACTCCATCATTGTCACCCTGATATCCTCACACTCAATCCATCACAGTCACGCTGATACTCTCACACTCACTCCATCACTGTCACACGGACCCCCCCACATTCACTCCCTCACTGTCACCCTGGGCACCTCACACTCATTCCTCACCGTCACCCTTAGCCCCTCACACTCAATCCATCACCGTCACCCTGACGACCTCACACTCACTCAATCACCATCACCCTGACCCCCATCACACTCATACCATCACCATCTCACTCTGACCCCCTCACACTCACTCCATGACCGTCACTCTGACCCCCTCACACTCACTCCATGACCCTCACACTGACCCCATCACATTCACTCCATCATTGTCACCCTGAATTCCTCACACTCAATCCATCACAGTCACACTGATACTCTCACACTCACTCCATCACCATCACACGGACCCCCCCACACTCACTCCCTCACTGTCACCCTGGGCACCTCACACTCATTCCTCACCGTCACCCTTAGCCCCTCACACTCAATCCATCACCGTCAACCTGACACTCTCACACTCACTCCATCACCATCACCCTGGCCCCCTCACATTCACTCCATCACCGTCACACTAACCCCATCACACTCAATCCATCACCATCATCCTGATCCCCTCACTCTCACTCCATCACTCTCACTCTGACCCCATCACACTCACTCCATCACCGTCATACTGACCCCCTCACACTCACTCCATCATGGTCACTCTGATCCCAACACACTCACTCCACCACTATCACACTAGCCCCTTCACACTCACTCCATCACGGTCACCCTGACACCCTCACACTCACTCCATGACAGTCACCCTGACACCCTCACACTCTCTCCATCAACCTCACCCTGACACCCTCACACTCTCTACATCACCCTCAACGTGATACCCAAACACTCAATCCATCACCCTCACCCTTCCACCCTCACATTCATTCCATATCTGTCACCCTGACCCCATCACACTCACTCCCTCTCCGTCACCCTGAAGCCCTCACACTCACTCAATCACCATCACCCTGACCCCCATCACACTCATACCATCACCATCTCACTCTGACCCCCTCACACTCACTCCATGACCGTCACTCTGACCCCCTCACACTCACTCCATGACCCTCACACTGACCCCATCACATTCACTCCATCATTGTCACCCTGAATTCCTCACACTCAATCCATCACAGTCACACTGATACTCTCACACTCACTCCATCACCGTCACACGGACCCCCCCACATTCACTCCCTCACTGTCACCCTGGGCACCTCACACTCATTCCTCACCGTCACCCTTAGCCCCTCACACTCAATCCATCACCGTCAACCTGACACTCTCACACTCACTCCATCACCATCACCCTGGCCCCCTCACACTCACTCCATCACCGTCACACTAACCCCATCACACTCAATCCATCACCATCATCCTGATCCCCTCACTCTCACTCCATCACTCTCACTCTGACCCCATCACACTCACTCCATCACCGTCATACTGACCCCCTCACACTCACTCCATCATGGTCACTCTGATCCCAACACACTCACTCCACCACTATCACACTAGCCCCTTCACACTCACTCCATCACGGTCACCCTGACACCCTCACACTCACTCCATGACAGTCACCCTGACACCCTCACACTCTCTCCATCAACCTCACCCTGACACCCTCACACTCTCTCCATCACCCTCAACGTGATACCCAAACACTCAATCCATCACCCTCACCCTTCCACCCTCACATTCATTCCATATCTGTCACCCTGACCCCATCACACTCACTCCCTCTCCGTCACCCTGAAGCCCTCACACTCACTCCATCACCATTTCACTGATCCCCTCACACTCACACCATCACCGTTACCCAGACCCCCTCACACACACTCCATCATCGTCATCCTGACCCCCCTCACACTCACTCCATCACTGTCACCCTGACCCCCTCACACTCACTCCATCATCATCACCCTGACCCCCTCACACTCACTCCATCACCGTCACCCTGACACCCTCACACTCACTCCATCACTGTCACGTTGAGCCCATCACACTCAGTCCATCACCGTCACACTGTCCCCCTCACACTCACGCTATCTCCGTCTCCCTGACAGCCTCACACTCACTCTATCACCATCACCCTGACCCCATCACACCCACGCCATCATCGGCTCACTGAGCCCCTCACACTCACTCCTTCAACATCACCCTGGCTCCCTCACTCTCATTCCATCACAGTCACCCTGACCCCTTCAAACTCACTCCATCATGGTCACTCTGATCCCCACACATTCACTCCATAACTGTTACCCTGACCCCCTCACACTCACTCCTATACCGTCACCCTGACCCCCTCACACTCACTCCTTCACCGTCACCTTGAACCCCTCAAAATCACTCAATCACCGTCACCCTGACCCCCATCACAGTCACACCAGCACCATCTCACTCTGACCCCTCACACTCACGCCATCGCTATCACTCTGACCCCTCACACTCACTCCATCACCATCCCACTGACCCCCTCACACTCACGCCCTCACCGTCACACTGACCCCATTGCATTCACTCCATCACTTTCTCCCTGAACCCCTCATACTCACTCTATCACATTTCATGCTGACCACCCTCACACTCATTCCCTCACCGTCACCTTGACCCCCTCACAATCACTCAATCACCGTCACCCTGACCCCATCACAGTCACACCATCACCATCTAGTTCTGAACCCCTCACACTCACGCCATCACCGTCACTCTGACCCCTCACACCCACTCCATCACAGTCACACTGACACTCTCACACCCACTCCATCACCTTCACCCTGCCCCCTCACACTCACTTCATCACCATCATCCTGACCCCATCACACTCACTCCATCACCGTCACACTGACCCCCTCAAATTCAATCCCTCACCGTCACCCTGAGACCCTCACCCTCACTCCATTACCATCACCCTGAGACCCCCAATTACACTCCATCACCGTCACTCTGACCCTCTCACACTCACTCCATCAGTCACACTGACACTCTCACACTCACTCCATCACCGTCACACTGACCCCCTAACATTCAATCCCTCAACGTTATCCTGAGACCCTGACATTTACTCCATCACCGTCACCCTGAGCCCCTCACACTCACTCCATCACCGTCACACTGACACTCTCATACTCACTCCATCACCTTCACCCTGCCCCCTCACACTCACTTCATCACCATCACCCTGACCCCCATCACACTCACTCCATCACTGTCACACTGACCCCCTCACACTCACTCCATCACCGTCATACTGAGCCCCTTCACTAAATCGATCACCGTCACCCTGACACTCTCACACTCACTCCATCACCATCATCCTGGCCCCCTCACACTCACTCCATCACTCTCACCCTAACCCCATCACACTCACAGCATCACCGTCACATTTACCCCCCACACTGACTCCCTCACAGTCACCCTGACCCCCTCACCCTCACTCCTTCACTGTCACCCTGACCCCATCACAGTCACTCCATCACCGTCACCCTGACCCCCTCACAACTACTCAATCAACGTCACACGGACCTCATCACACTCACACCATCACTGTCTCACTGACCACTCACACTCACTTCATCATGGTCACTCTGATCCCAACACATATACTCCATCATTGTCACTCTGACCCCCCACACTCACTCCATAAACGTCATACTGACCCCCTCACACTCACTCCATCATGGTCACTCTGATCCCAACACACTCACTCCACCACTATCACACTAGCCCCTTCACACTCACTCCATCACGGTCACCCTGACACCCTCACACTCACTCCATGACAGTCACCCTGACACCCTCACACTCTCTCCATCAACCTCACCCTGACACCCTCACACTCTCTACATCACCCTCAACGTGATACCCAAACACTCAATCCATCACCCTCACCCTTCCACCCTCACATTCATTCCATATCTGTCACCCTGACCCCATCACACTCACTCCCTCTCCGTCACCCTGAAGCCCTCACACTCACTCAATCACCATCACCCTGACCCCCATCACACTCATACCATCACCATCTCACTCTGACCCCCTCAAACTCACTCCATGACCGTCACTCTGACCCCCTCACACTCACTCCATGACCCTCACACTGACCCCATCACATTCACTCCATCATTGTCACCCTGAATTCCTCACACTCAATCCATCACAGTCACACTGATACTCTCACACTCACTCCATCACCGTCACACGGACCCCCCCACATTCACTCCCTCACTGTCACCCTGGGCACCTCACACTCATTCCTCACCGTCACCCTTAGCCCCTCACACTCAATCCATCACCGTCAACCTGACACTCTCACACTCACTCCATCACCATCACCCTGGCCCCCTCACATTCACTCCATCACCGTCACACTAACCCCATCACACTCAATCCATCACCATCATCCTGATCCCCTCACTCTCACTCCATCACTCTCACTCTGACCCCATCACACTCACTCCATCACCGTCATACTGACCCCCTCACACTCACTCCATCATGGTCACTCTGATCCCAACACACTCACTCCACCACTATCACACTAGCCCCTTCACACTCACTCCATCACGGTCACCCTGACACCCTCACACTCACTCCATGACAGTCACCCTGACACCCTCACACTCTCTCCATCAACCTCACCCTGACACCCTCACACTCTCTCCATCACCCTCAACGTGATACCCAAACACTCAATCCATCACCCTCACCCTTCCACCCTCACATTCATTCCATATCTGTCACCCTGACCCCATCACACTCACTCCCTCTCCGTCACCCTGAAGCCCTCACACTCACTCCATCACCATTTCACTGATCCCCTCACACTCACACCATCACCGTTACCCAGACCCCCTCACACACACTCCATCATCGTCATCCTGACCCCCCTCACACTTACTCCATCACTGTCACCCTGACCCCCTCACACTCACTCCATCATCATCACCCTGACCCCCTCACACTCACTCCATCACCGTCACCCTGACACCCTCACACTCACTCCATCACTGTCACGTTGAGCCCATCACACTCAGTCCATCACCGTCACACTGTCCCCCTCACACTCACGCTATCTCCGTCTCCCTGACAGCCTCACACTCACTCTATCACCATCACCCTGACCCCATCACACCCACGCCATCATCGGCTCACTGAGCCCCTCACACTCACTCCTTCAACATCACCCTGGCTCCCTCACTCTCATTCCATCACAGTCACCCTGACCCCTTCAAACTCACTCCATCATGGTCACTCTGATCCCCACACATTCACTCCATAACTGTTACCCTGACCCCCTCACACTCACTCCTATACCGTCACCCTGACCCCCTCACACTCACTCCTTCACCGTCACCTTGAACCCCTCAAAATCACTCAATCACCGTCACCCTGACCCCCATCACAGTCACACCAGCACCATCTCACTCTGACCCCCTCACACTCACGCCATCGCTATCACTCTGACCCCCTCACACTCACTCCATCACCGTCCCACTGACCCCCTCACACTCACGCCCTCACCGTCACACTGACCCCATTGCATTCACTCCATCACTTTCTCCCTGAACCCCTCATACTCACTCTATCACATTTCATGCTGACCACCCTCACACTCATTCCCTCACCGTCACCTTGACCCCCTCACAATCACTCAATCACCGTCACCCTGACCCCATCACAGTCACACCATCACCATCTAGTTCTGAACCCCTCACACTCACGCCATCACCGTCACTCTGACCCCCTCACACCCACTCCATCACAGTCACACTGACACTCTCACACCCACTCCATCACCTTCACCCTGCCCCCTCACACTCACTTCATCACCATCATCCTGACCCCATCACACTCACTCCATCACCGTCACACTGACCCCCTCAAATTCAATCCCTCACCGTCACCCTGAGACCCTCACCCTCACTCCATTACCATCACCCTGAGACCCCCAATTACACTCCATCACCGTCACTCTGACCCTCTCACACTCACTCCATCAGTCACACTGACACTCTCACACTCACTCCATCACCGTCACACTGACCCCCTAACATTCAATCCCTCAACGTTATCCTGAGACCCTGACATTTACTCCATCACCGTCACCCTGAGCCCCTCACACTCACTCCATCACCGTCACACTGACACTCTCATACTCACTCCATCACCTTCACCCTGCCCCCTCACACTCACTTCATCACCATCACCCTGACCCCCATCACACTCACTCCATCACTGTCACACTGACCCCCTCACACTCACTCCATCACCGTCATACTGAGCCCCTTCACTTAATCGATCACCGTCACCCTGACACTCTCACACTCACTCCATCACCATCATCCTGGCCCCCTCACACTCACTCCATCACTCTCACCCTAACCCCATCACACTCACAGCATCACCGTCACATTTACCCCCCACACTGACTCCCTCACAGTCACCCTGACCCCCTCACCCTCACTCCTTCACTGTCACCCTGACCCCATCACAGTCACTCCATCACCGTCACCCTGACCCCCTCACAACTACTCAATCAACGTCACACGGACCTCATCACACTCACACCATCACTGTCTCACTGACCACTCACACTCACTTCATCATGGTCACTCTGATCCCAACACATATACTCCATCATTGTCACTCTGACCCCCCACACTCACTCCATAAACGTCACGCTGACCCCCTCACACTCACTCCATCACCCTCACCATGACGCACTCACACTCACACTCACACCATCACCAACACACTGACCCATTTACACTCACTCCATCACCGTCACCTGGACACCCTCACACTCACTCCATCACTGTCACCCTGACCCCATCACACTCACTCCACCACCGTCACACTGACCCATTCACACTCACTCCCTCACCGTCACCTGGACACCCTCACTCTCACTCCATCACTGTCACCCTGACCCCATCACACTCACTCCACCACCGTCACACTGACCAATTCTCACTCACTCCATCACCATCACCCTGGTCCCCTCACACTCAGTCCATCACTGTCACCCTCACCCCATCACACTCACACCATCACCATCTCACTGACCCCCTCACACTCACTCATTCACCATCACTCAGACCCCCTCACCCTCACTCCATCACTGTCACCCTGACCCCATCACACTAACTCCATCACCGTCACACTGACCCCCTCACCCTGACTCCCTCACCGTCACCTTGACCCCCTCACAATAATTCAATCACCGTCACCCTCACCTCATCACACACACACACCATCACTATCTCACTGACCCCCTCACACTCATTCCATCAAGGTCACTCTGATCCCAACACACTCACTCTATCATTGTCACTCGGACCCCAACATACACTCCATCACCATCACACTGACCCCATCACATTCACTCCATTGCCGTCACCCTGACCCCCTCACAATCACTCCATCACCGTCACCCTGACACACTCACACTCACACACCATCACCGACACCCTGACCCTTTCACACTCACTCCATCTCTGGCACACTGGCCCCCTCACACTCACTCCATCACCGTCACTTGGACACCCTCACACTCACTCCACCACCGTCACACTGACCCATTCACACTCACTCCCTCACCGTCACCCTGACCCCCTCTCACTAACTCCATCACCATCACCATGACCCCATCACACTCACTCCATAACGGTCACACTGACCCCCTCACATCACTCCATCACTATCATCCTGACACCCCCACACTCACATCATCACCGACACCCTGACCCCGTCACACTCACTCCATCACGGTCACACTGACAACCTCACACTCACTCCATCACTCTCTCGCTGAACCCCTCACACTCACTCCATCACCGTCACCCTGATCCCCTCACATACCCTCCATCACTGTCACCCTGACCCCCTCACCCTCACTCCATCACATGTCATCTTGACCCCATCACACTCACTCCATCACCGTCACACTGACCCCCTCACAATCACACAATCACCGACACCCTGACCCCATCACACTCACACCATCACCATCTCACTGACCCCCTCACACGCATTCCATCGTGGTCACTCTGACCCCCCAACACTCACTCCATCACCGTCACACTGACCCCCTCACACTCACTCCATCACCGTCACACTGAGACCCTTCACTCAATCCATCACCATCACCCTGACACTCTCACACTCACTCCATCACTGTCACCCTAACCCCATCACACTCACACCATCACAGTCAGACTGACCCCCTCACACTGACTCCCTCACCGTCACCTTGACCCCCTGACAATCACTCAATCACCGTCACCCTCACCTCATCACACTCACACCATCACCGTCTCACGGACCCCCTCACACTCACTCCATCATTGTCACTCTGACCCCCCACACTCATTCCATCACCGTCACACTGACACCCTCACACTCACTCCATCACAGTCACCATGACCCTACCACACTCACTCCATCTCTGTCACACTGAACACCTCACACTCACTCCCTCACCGTCACCCTGGCCCCCTCTCACTCACTCCATCATCGTTACCCTGACCCCATCACACTCAGACCATCACCGTCTCACTGACTCCCTCACACTCACTCCTTCACCATACCCCTGTCCCCCACACTCTCACTCCATCACGGTCACACTGACCCCCTCACACTCACACCATCACCGACACCCTGACCCCGTCACACTCACTCCATCACGGTCAGCCTGACACACTCAAACTCATTCCATCACGGTCACACTGACAACCTCACACTCACTCCATCACTGTCTCGCTGAACCCCTCACACTCACTCCATCACCGTTACCCTGACACACTCACATTCACTCCATCACTGTCACCTTGACCCCCTCACCCTCACTCCATAACCGTTACCCTGACACCCTCACACTTACTCCATCACATGTCATCCTGACCCCATCACACTCACTCCATCACCATCTCACTGACCCCCTCACACTCACTCCATCACCGTTACCCTGACACACTCACATTCACTCCATCACTGTCACCCAGACCCCCTCACACTCAGTCCATCACCGTCACCCTGACACCCTCACTCTTACTCCATCACATGTCATCCTGACTCCATCACATTCACTCCATCACCATCACCCTGGCCCGCTCACACTCACTCCATCACTGTCACCCTAACCCCATCACACTCACACCATCACCATCTCAGTGACCCCCACACTCACACCTTCAACATCATCCTGACCCCCTCACCCTCACTCCATCACTTTCAACCTGACCTCATCACACTCACTCCATCGCCGTCACACTGACTCCCTCACACTGACTCCCTCACTGTCACCTTGACCCCCTCACAATCACTCAATCACCATCACCCTGACCTCATCACACTCACACCATCACTATCTCACTGACCCCCTCACACTCACTCCATCATGGTCACTCTGATCCCAAAACACTCACTCCATCACTGTCACCCTGACCACCCACACTCACTCCATCACCGTCACACTGACCCCCTCAAACTGACTCCATCACCGTCACCATGACCCCATCACACTCACTCCATCTCTGTCACACTGGCCCCCTCACACTCACTCCATCACTGTTACCCTGACGGACTCACCCTCGCATTCACACCATCATCGACACCCTGACACCTTCACACTCACTCCATCACCATCACCCTGTCCCCCTCACTCTCATTCCATCACAGTCACCCTGACTCCCTCACACTAACTCCATCACCGTTAACATGACCCCATCATACTCACTCCACCACGGTCACCTTGACACCCTCACACTCACTCCATCACTGTCTCACTGAACCCCTCACACTCACTCCATCACCGTCACCCTTATCCCCACAGATTCACTCCATCACTGTCATCCTGACGCCCTCACACTCACTCCATCACCGTCATCCTGACCCCCTCACACTTACTCCATCACATGTCTCCTGACCCCATCACACTCACTCCATCAACATCACACTGGACCCCTCACAATCACTCAATCACCGTCACCCTGACCCCATCACACTCACACCATCAGCATCTCACTGACCCCCTCACACTCACTCCATCATGGTCACTCTGAACCCCCACACTCACTCCATCACCGTCCCCCGAGCCCCTACACTCAATCCATCACCGTCACCCTGACACTCTCACACTCACTCCATCACTGTCACCCTAACCCCATCACACTCACACCATCACCATCTCACTGACCCACTCACTCTCACCCCTTCACCATCACCCTGTCCCCCACACCCTCACTCCAACACTGTCTCTCTGACCCCATCACACTCACTCTATCACCGTCACACTGACCCCCTCACACTCACTCCCTCACCGTCACCTTGACCCCCTCACAATCACTCAATCACCGTCACCCTGACCCCATCATACTCGCACCATCACTATCTCACTGACCCCATCACACTCACTCGGTCATGGTCACTCTGATCCCAACACAGTAGCTCCATCATTGTCACTCTGGCCCAGACCAACTCACTCCATCACCGTCACACTGACCCCATCACACTCACTCCATCACTGTCACCCTGACCCCATCACACTCACTCCATACCGTCACACTGACCCCCTCACACTCACTCCCTCACCGTCAGCCTGACCCCCTCACACTCACTCCATCACCGTCTCACTGACTCCCTCACACTCACTCATTCACCATCCCCCGTCCCCCTCACTCTCATTCCATCACAGTCACCCTGACCCCATCACATTCACTCCATCACTGTCACACTGGCCCCCTCACACTCACTCCATCACTGTCATGCTGACGCACTCACACTCACACCATCACCGACACCCTGACACCCTCACACTCATTCCATCACGGTCACAGTGACAACCTCACACTCAATTCATCACTGTCTCGCTGAACCCCTCACACTCACTCCATCACCGTCACCCTGATCCCCTCACATTCACTCCATCACTGTCACTCTGACCCCCTCACACTCACTCCATCACCGTCACCCTGACAACCTCACACTAACTCCATCAAAGTCACCTTGACTACCTCACACTCATCCATCTCGGTAATCCTGACAACCTATCTCTCACTCCATCAACGTCACCCTGACCTTTTCACACTCACTCTATGACCGTTCCACTGACACACACAAACTCACTCCATCACCATCACCCTGACACCCTCACACTCACTCCATCACTGTCACACTTACTCCATCACCGTGATTCTGACCCCCTCACACTCTCTCCATCACCATCACGCTGAACACCTCACACACTCCATGACTGTCACTCTGACCCCCTCAAACTCACTCCATCTCATCACAATGACACCATCACACTCACTCCATTACTGACACACTGGCCACCTCGCACTCAATCCATCACCTTCGCCCAGATCCCCTCACACTCACTCCCTCACCATCACACTGACCCCATCACACTCACTCCATCACCGTCTCACTGACTCCCTCACACTCACTCCTTCACCATCCCCCTGTCCCCCGCACTCTCATTCTATCACAGTCAACCTGACCCCATCACACTCACTCCATCATGGTCACTCTGATACCCACACACTCACTCCATCATTGTCACTCTGACCCCCTCAGACTCACTCCATCACCGTCACCATGACCCCATCATACTCACTCCATCACTGTCACACTGGCCCCCTCACACTCACTCCATCACTGACACCCTGACACACTCACACTCACACCATCACTGACACCCTGACCCCGTCACACTCACTCCATCTCGGTCACCCTGACACCCTCACACTCACTCCATCATGGTCACCCTGACACCCTCACACTCACTCCATCACAGTCACACTTACACCCTCACGCTCACTCCATCACTGTCACTCTGAACCCCTCACACTCACTCCATCACCGTCACCCTGAATCCCCCACACTCACTCCATCACCATCACCCTGACACCCTCACAATCACTCCATCACCGTTATCCCGACCCCCTCACACTCACTCCATCACCTACTCACTGATCCCCTCACACTCACCCCATCACCATCACCCTGACCCACACACACTCACTCCGTCTCCGTCACCTTGACAACCTCACACTCACTCCATCAAAGTCACGTTGACTACCTCACACTCACTCCATCTCGGTAATCCGGACAACCTATCTCTCACTCCATCAACGTCACCCTGACCTCTTCACACTCACTCCATCGCTGTCACACTGACCCCCACACACTCCCGCCATCACTGTCACCCTGACCCACTTACACTCACTCCATCTGAGTCACGTGTATCGCCCCCCCACTCCATCTCCGTCACAATGACCCTCTCACACTCACTCCAACACCGTCACACTGACCCCCTCACACTCACTCCATCACCGTCACCCTGACCCCATCACACTCACTCCATCGCTGTCACACTAACCCCCACACACTCACTCCATCACTGTCACCCTGACGCACTCACACTCACACCATCACCATCTCACTGACCAGCTCACACTCACTCCATCACCGTCATCATGACCACCTCACACTCACTCCATCACTGTCACTCTGATATCCTCACACTTATTCCATCACCGTCACCCTGATACCCTCACACTCATTCCCTAACGGTCACCCTGACCTCCTCACACTTACTCCATCACCGTCACCCTGACCCCCTCTCACTCACTCCATCACCGTCACCCTGACCCCTCACACTCACTCAATCACTGACACACTGACGCCCTCACACTCACTCCATCACTATCACGCTGACCCCCTCACTCTCATGTCACCACTGTCACACTGGCCCCCTCACACTCACTCCGTCACTGACACCCTGACGCACTCACTCTCACACGATCACCGACACCCTGACCGCGTCACACTCACTCTGTCACGGTTACCCTGACACAATCACACTCATTCCATCACAGTCACACTTACACCGCCACGCTCACTCCACCACTGTCACTCTGAAACCCTCACAGTCACTCCATCACCGTCACCCTCATCCCCTCACACTCACTCCATCACCCTCACCCTGACACCCTCACATTCACTCCAACACTGTCACCCTGACCCACTCACACTCACTCCCTCACCGTCACCCTGAACCCCTCACACTCACTCCCTCACCGTCACACTGACCCACTTACACTCACTCCCCCACCATCACCCTGTCCCCCTCACTCTCATTCCATCATGGTCACTCAGATCCCCACACACACACTCCATCACAGTCACCCTGACCCCCTCACCCTCACTCCAACACCGTCACATAGACCCCCTCACACTCACTCCATCACTGTCACCCTCACGCACTCACACTCACACCATCACCGTCTCATTGACCAGTTCACACTCACTCCATCACCATCATCATGACCCCCTCACACTCACTCCATCACCGTCACTCTGATACCCTCGCACTTACCCCATCACCGTCACTCTGACGCCCTCACACTGACTCCATCACCGTCACACTGACCCCCTCACACTTACTACATCGCCGTAACAACGACCCCATCACACCTACATCATCACTGTCACACTGGCCCGCTCACACTCATTCCATCACGGTCACCCTGACAAACTCACGCTCACTCCATCACGGTCATCCTGACCCCCTCACACTCGTTCCATCACCATCTCACTGATCCCCTCACACTCACCACATCACCATCACCCTGACCCACATACATTTACTCCGTCACCGTCACCCTGAAACCTCACACTCCCTCAATCAAAATCACATTGACTACCTCACAGTCACTCCATCTCGGTAATCCTGACAACCTATCTCTCACTCCTCAAACGTCACCCTGACACCCTCACACTCACTCCATCACCGTCACCCTGACCACTTCACACTTATCCCATCACCGTCACTCTGACGACCTCACTCTCACTCCATCACCGTCACACTGACCCCCTCACACTCACTCCATCACTGTCACACTGACCCCCTCACACTCACTACTTCACCATCCCCCTGCCCCCTCACTCTCATTCCATCACAGTCACCCTGACCCCCACACACTCACTCCATCATGGTCACTCTGACCCCCTCACACTCACTCCATCACTGTCACCCGGACCCACACACACTCACTCCGTCACCGTCACCCTGACAACCTCATACACACTCCATCAAATTCACTTTGACTACCTGACACTCACTCCGTCTCGGTAAACTGAACAAAATATCTATCACTCCATCAACATCCCCCTGACGTCATCACACTCACTCCATCACCGTTCCACTGACACACCCATACTCACTCCATCACCATCACCCTGACCCACACACACTCACTCCCTCACCGTCACCCTGACCCCATCAAAATCACTCCATCACCGTCACCCTGACCCCATCACAGTCACTGCCTCTCCGTCACCCTGACCCCCTCACTCCCATCCCATCACCGTCACTGTGACCCACTCACACTCACAGTTCTCTATATCCCTGACCCCCTCCCACGCACTCCATCATCATCACCTTCACCCTGACCCCTTCACTCTCACGTCATCACTGTCACACTGGACCCCTCACACTCGCTTCATCACTGACACCCTGACGCACTCACACTCACTCCATCACTGTCATCCTGTCCCCCTCACTCTCATTCCATCACCATCTCACTGATCCCCTCACACTCACCACATCACCATCACCCTAACCCACACACATTTACTCCGTCACCATCACCCTGACAACCTCACACTCACTCAATCAAAATCACATTGACTACCTCACACTCACTCCATCTCGGTCATCCTGACAACCTATCTCTCACTCCTCAAACGTCACCCGGACACCCTCACACTCACTCCATCACCGTCACCCTGACCACATCACACTTGCTACATCGCCGTAACAACGACCCCATCACACTCACGCCATCACTGTCGCACTGGCCCGCACACACTCACTCGATCACTTTCACCCTGACGCACTCACAATCACACTCACACCCTGACCCCTTCACACTAACTCCATCATTGTCACCCTGAAGCCCTCACACTCACTCCATCATGGTCACTCTGACCCCCTCACACTCACTCCATCACCGTCACACTGACCCCCTCACACTCACTCCATCACCGTCATCATGATACCCTCACACTCATTCCATCACTGTCATCATGGTACCCTCACACTCATTCCATCACCATCACCCTGATACCGTCTCACTCATTCCTCACCGTCACACTGACCCCCTCGCACTCACTCCATCACCGTCACACTGATCCCATCACACTCACACCATCTCCGTCACATTGACCCCCTCACACTCACTACTTCATCATCCCCCGTCCCCCTCACTGTCATTCCATCACAGTCACCCTAACCCCCTCACACTCACTCCATCATGGTCACTCTGACCCCCTCACACTCACTCCATCACTGTCACCCTGACCCACACACACTCACTCCATCACCGTCACCCTGACAACCTCATACACACTCCATCCAATTCACGTTGACTACCTCACACTCACTCTGTCTCGGTAAACCTGACAAACTATCTCTCACTCCATCAACGTCCCCCTGACGTCATCACACTCACTCCATCACCGTTCCACTGACACACACATACTCACTCCATCACCATCACACTGACCCCATCACACTCTCTCCCTCACGGTCACCCTGACCCCCTCACACTCACACCATCACCGTCACACTGACCCCCTCACACTCACTACTTCACCATCCCCCTGTAACCCTCACTCTCATTCCATCACAGTTACCCTGACCCCCTCACATTCACTCCATCATGGTCACTCTGACCCCCTCACACTCACTGCATCACTGTCACCCTGACACACACACACTCACTCCATCACCGTCACCCTGACAACCTCACACACACTCCATCAAATTCACGTTGACTACCTCACACTCACTCCGTCTCGCTAAACCTGACAAACTATCTCTCACTCCATCAACGTCCCCCTGACGTCATCACACTCACTCCATCACTGTTCCACTGACACACACATACTCACTCCATCACCATCACCCTGACCCACTCACACTCACTCCATCACTGTCACCCTGACCCCATCAAAATCACTCCATCACCGTCACCCTGACCCCATCACACTCACTCCCTCACCGTCACCCTGACCCCCTCACACTCAATCCATCACTCTCACCCTGACCCCCTCACACTCACTCAATCACCGTCACCCTGACCCCATTACACTCAAACCATCACTGTCTCACTGAACCCCTCACACTCACTCCTTCACCATCACCCTGTCCCCCTCACACTCACTCCATCACTGACACCCTGAAGCACTCACGCTCACTCCATAACGGTCACCCTGACCCCCTCACACTCACTCCATCACTGTCACCCTGACCCCCGCACACTCACTCCATCACTGTCACCCTGAGGCACTCACACTCACACCAACACAGTCACCCTGATACCCACACATTCATTCCATCATCGTCACCCTGCCCCCCACACTCACTCCATCACTGTCACCCTCACCCAATCAAAATCACTCCCGCACCGTCACCCTGACTCCCTCACACTCACTCCATCACAGTCACCCTGACCCCCTAACACTCACTCAATAACTGTCACCCTGACCCCATCGCACTCACGCCATCACCGTCTCACTGACCCCCTCACACTCACTCCATCACCATCACTTTGTCCCCTTCACTCTCATTCCATCATGGTCACTCTGATCCCCTCACACTCACTCCCTCACCGTCACACTGACCACCTCACACTCACTCCATCACCGTCACACAGAGCACCTCACACTCACTCCATCACCGTCACCATGACCCCCTCACACTCACTCCATCACCGTCACCCTGACCCCCTCACACTCACGCCATCACTGTCACCCTGACCTCCTCACACTCACTCCATCACTGTCACTCTGTCCCCTTACTCTCATTGCATCACCGTCACTGTGACACACTCACACTCACAGTTCTCTGTATCCCTGACCCCCTCACACTCACTCCATCACCGACACCCTGACCACCTCACACTCACTCCGTCAAGGTCACACTTACAAACTCACAGTCACTGCATCATGATCACCCTGACACCCTCACACTCACTCACTCACGGTCACCCTGACAAACTCACACTCACTCCATCACTGTCACTCTGACCGACCCCCTCACACTCTCTCCATCACTGTCACTCTGACGCCTCACACACTCCATCACCGTCACCTTGACCCCCTCACACTCACTCTGTCACCGACACTCTCACCCCTCTCACAATCACTACGTCACTCAACGCCCCACACCACCCCCACCGTCACGCTCACACCCACACCCTGCAACACTCTCACACACACTGCCCCGCACCACCACTACTGTCACGCTCACCATCACACACTCCATGACCCTCATGCACAGTGCCCCACACCACCCCCAACATCACGCTCATCCCCACACATTCCACCACCATCACACACACTGCCCCATACCACCCTCACCGTCACGCTCACCGCCACGCTCTCCACCACCATCACACACACTGCTGCTTACCACCCCCACGATCACGCTAGCCCCACACATTCCACCACGCACACACATTGTGCCCCACACTGCCCAAACTGTCACGCTCACCCCCACGCACTCCACCATCCTTACACACACTGCCCCTCACCACCCTCACCGTCACGCTCACCCCCCACACACTCCACCACCATCACACACACTCCCACACCACCCCCACCATCACGCTCACACCAACACTCTCCACCACCCTCACACACACTGCCCCACACCGCCCTCACAGTCACGCTCACGCCCACACACTCCACCACCCTCACAAACACTGTCCAATTCCATCCTCACTGTCAACGCTCACTCCCGCACACGCCACCACCCTCACACACACTGCCCCACACCACCCCCACTGTCACGCTCACCCCCACACTCTCCAGCAAACTCACACATACTGCCCCACACCACCCCCACCGTCATGCTCACACCCACACATTCCACCACCCTCACACACACTGCCCCAAAACACCCCCTCCATCACGCTCACCCCCACACACGCCACCACCATCGCACACACTGCCTCACACCACCGCCAGCCATCACACTCCCTCGCACACTCCCCCAGCATCACACTCACATGCCCATGCAGTCTCCCACCATCACACTCCTCACACAACTTAAACTGAGCTCCTGTCTGTGAACACCAACCCAGTTGATTCCCTCTAAGTGGCCTTTAACCCATCCCCATTCTATTCCCTGAGAAACAGACAGTGGGTCCCACACAATGTGTTCTGTTTGTCAGATCCTGTTGCACCAGTCTCAACCACAGCCTACGGTGCCACTCCACCTGTTACCCCCAGTAACGGCTGGTGTTGTCACACCCTCTATGTCTCCGAGCAATGGCGTTTGGCCCAAACCCCATACTTTTGCCCTGCCAATAGCCTGACATGTCGTCCTAATCTCTGTTCCCTAACATCGGCCTGAAGATCGACAACCGTCTTCTGTTCCCCCAGCACCGAAGGATTCCAGGAAGACAGTAACATTGGATGGTTGTGTTTGCAAGATGGAGAGAGGTTGAGGAAGGCAAGCACAGAGGAATAGAGTGTGTAAATGGGAAAAGGAGAGAGAAATAGCAGTGCAGTGTGAGAGTGGGAGGGATATATGGAGTGAGAGGGACATATGGAGTGAGAGGGACAAAGGGAGCAAGGTGAATTCTGCTGAGAGTGAAGTTGGAGTGAGAGACCCAGAAGGGAAAGTAAGGACGGAAGGAGTTAAACCTACCTCCTGAGCTCAGGGCGCGGTGCCCTCCCCTTCCCTGAGGACCAGGACTTGGGGCTGAGTCTGTCTCTCTCCAGCTCAGCTTCTCCAACACAAAGACACACAACAACATCGGTCACTCTGCTGCTCGGCACGCTTTCATCAACATTTTTATTGGTTACAAATGGAAGTGAAGGATACAGTCAGTGGGATGGTGCCTTTTCTCACTTGCCCCGAGTTGTGAGAAACATTGAAATATTTCCCTGTAACCCCACTGTGGGATAAGGATGGACAAACCAGCGCTACCCTCAGTCTGTTACCATAGCGACAGGCTGCTCCATCGCTGAAACACTGAACTGAAATGAGAAAATCCCGGATGATGTGATTAATTAGGGAATTTTATGGATGGATGGATTTGGGTGAAGGGATATTTCAGCACATTCTTCAGCTGCTGCCTGAACTTAGTCTGGGTCACGGCATAAATCGCGGTGTTTGTGCAGCAACTGAGGAGCTGCAGCATGAAGCCCAATTCCCGCAAAAAGAGATCGACATACACATACTTATACCCAATATCCCACATCCGTCTGCATATAGAAAACAACATTAACGTTGACCATAACAGGATGAAATTGGCCGAGATCACAAACAGTAAAATGATGGATTTTTTTCGGTTTCTCATTTCTGTGTCAGACTGAGCGTCCCCATTGGTGTGAGCGCGGAGTCTCCTGCGGGCTCTGCTGGTCACTAAAATGTGTCTGACGGTGAGAACATTGAGCAGCAGAATCAGGAGAAATGGGACACACGGGGTTAGAATGTGGTGGAGGAACTCGATTGTGACCCAGACACTGGAGTAATAAGCACCGTCTGTTCCCTGACAAAACCAGGGGGCGTTCACCAGCCAATACCGAGCCGTGAGCATAAAATACCAGAAAATGTTCTTTAAACAGCTCAGCACAGTCACTGCTCCCAGAACCACAGCCGCCGTTTTCTCACTGCAATATTTACTTTTCAGATTCTGGCAACAAATGGCCACAAACCGATCAAAGGTGAAAGTGACAGTGAACCAGACAGAGCAGTCAGTGGCTGCATAAAGCAGGACAGCGTGGATATTACACACAGGGACGGAGTACAGGAAATAAAACTGTTCCTGATAAACAATGGGAATGTGTCTCAGGATCAGGTCAAGGATAATGACCAGGAGATCCGCCGCTGCCATGGCCCCCAGGTAACGTCTGACACATGGAGACAATCCACAATCTTTATAAAGCAGGACGTAGATGGTCACTACGTTAACTGTGAGGAAGCAAAACAAACCCATTATCCATCAGCCTGGAGGCAAAGGGACCCGTTTGATCAGGGACCCAGTGAGATGTTCAAATTTGTCCCTATATTCATGGATTTATTAAAATAATTGGAGCTGGAATAACAAATGGGAAGGTCGGAATTACTGACAAAAATGTGACATAAACCACCCTCCCTCCCCAAACACACAGATACACATCCATAAGGACAGATGGTTTCTAGAACATTCCCACACACTCGATCACTCGAGAGCAGATACAGTTCACTTCTTCCCAGTTCCTAATATGGAGGGTGGAAACGTTGCTGTCTTGAAGGATTCTCTCCCAATTTCCTGAAGACAAACGGAGTTTGGGAATTTCCTGTACTTTGGTCTAAATCGTGGTCGATCCTGTGTCGTGAAGAAATGTAAGCGCAGGGAAAACGTATTCACCCCGTTAACTGCCCGAGGGGCCTTCGGAACAGTGTCTCCTTCTCCCTGGAACGGGATCTCTTCCCTCGGGATCTTATCATTTGTTCAATTCACTGACGTCCGGCCGTTCACAAACAAACAATGTCAGGGACAGAACGTTCCGGGGAATGTCAGTTATAGAATTTCAGGGACAGAACATTCCGGGGAATGTCAGTTATAGAATGTCAGGTACCGAACATTCCGGGTAGTGTCAGTTATAGAATGTCGGGGACAGAACGTTCAGCGGAACTCCTTGACCTGTCCATCACCTTTCCCCCCTACCCACTCCACCAACATTATGTACTGTGCCTGGGCACACTGTAATATTAATGGGGTGAGAGACGGAGGGTCCAATCACAGGAATGGGAACTAAAGGCATTGCCAGATCAGCTGAAATGGTTAGATATACTACATTCTCAATCCACCTCACAGAACCAGCCCAGACGCCATCAACCCAGAGGAGATATATGTTCACCATGGAACACTGTGTAGACCAGGCCAGTGTCCTGCTCAGTACAACCCAGCAATTTGTCCAGATTCATCTATTGCACTGGTCAATACAATCCAGCAATCTGTCCAGATGGAAACACTGCATAGATCATGTCAGAGCATTTAACGTCAAACACACAGATCAGTTCAAGGCATTGACCTATAAACCCAGACTAGCTATCTGTCCAGCACTGGGAGCTATGAAGAAAGCAGCAGTGCATTGATATATAAACCTGGACTGGATATCTGTCCAGCACGGGGAGCTGTGCAGACCACAGCAGGGCATTGATCTGTAAACCAGGAGCAGTTACCCTTCCTGCATGGAGGACTGGGTACCCCGCCCCAGTGCATTTATCTGTAAACCCGGGAGCAGTTACCCTCCCAGCATGTAGGACTGTTTGCACCATCCCAATGCATTGCTCAGTTACACTGTGTTATATCCCTGCACAGTGTGGGGAAACTTGCAGTCCATGCTGGAATTGACAGGATGTGCAGCTCCCATCCATTTACAGCTCCATATCTATATTGTACCATGACAAGGGGGTGCTGTGGGTGTGAACATCACTGCCGGAGAGAGATGGCTGGTGAATCAGTTTAAATATCATGACATGGGAGGGGTTTGGGAAATAGACAGAGGGGGGAGACTGAGAGACAGTGTCATGGAAAGATGTGTTCCCAGGTTTCAGAATGCTGAAACGTAGACAGTTCGATCACATCCTGTAACATGAGCCAGTCTTCCCAGGAAAGATGGGAAATAGGGATATTGGTGTGAGGTCAGATGATGGAGCGTTTTGGATGAGCATTTGTTATACAGCTTTGTAAATGGGAGTCCTTCATGGCTGGAAGTACACACCATCACCCGGATGCCCCTGGATATTCCGTGATCCCTGGCACTGGTGTCATCTTTGAAAGGCCAATGGGCACACGGTTAAGCTTTCTCAGCTTGGAGCTGTCCTGCATAGTTTACCCCGAGCATGGCAGATAAGGGACAATTACACCACGGTTTGTCGACAGGGGCACGGAGAGCATGGTCGCTGGGCTAGTACATAGGGGGGCCATTCTCTCCCTAGCGGGGGCCACACCACCAGACCCACTGAGCAGGGTCTGAGCTCCACATCCAGCTCAGTGCAGTATCTGCGGTCTGAAGAAATGTCCAGTAATACAGGACAAGCATCAATAACCTTCCCCGCTCTGTCAGGATAAGGGTCACCATATTCTCTCTGCTCCCTCACACTCCCGGTATATCTGTTATAGCACCTTCCCCCGAACAAGGCTCATGCTCCACTACTCTCACTGCTGCATGTAGCATCTTCTCCCCCCTTGCTCTCTCTCTCTCCACTTTAACCCTGCCCCCGACACTAATAACACTGCATGGATACAACACTGTGGACTGACTCCCTCGAGACCCCTCACCATGACCCCATCCCCACCTACACTAACACTAACAGCAGGGCCATCCACTCTCACCCTCGCTTCCTCCCATTCCAGGAGAAACAGCCTGGAGTAGGAAAGGGCCAAGCCGGGTGGTGGAGTGCCTGATATGCGTTCCCTCCCCCTCCCCCGCCATGTGGGGAGGACCCTGGTACGACCTGGAGAGGTCCGGGACACCTCGTGTGGAGATTCTGAATTATCCACGTCCCACCGACCGAGGAAGGAGCAATGTTCAGTGAAGGACAATTCTCACTTTAAATCCACTGGCAGCTCCGTTTCCCCCCTGGCACAACTTAGAAGCCATGACCCTGATGCCATCTCCCTTCTGTGTCGAGCTGGTACAAATGGATTCCCCACTGTCTCGGTGGGCAGGAGGGTGGGCTCACAACACATCGTCACCATCACCTCCCAGGAAGGGAGCACGGAGACTCCCTCCTTCACCTCCTCCTATAATCAGCTCACATACTGAAACTAATCTGTGTTAGTAACTGCCCTCCCCACTTGTCCTGACATCTTCAACAATCTATGCTCATATACACGCAGCGCTCTCTGTTCCTGCACCCCCTTTAAAATGGTACAACCTGTCTTTCATTGTCATTTCTATCAAAGTGCATCACCTCACAGTGTTCTGCACTGATCCCCATCTGCCATAAACCTGAACACTACACAAATGCGTGATTGTTCTGTTAGAGTTCCACACTGTCCTCCATAGACTTCAGAGTTCTTCCAGGTTCGGTGCCATCTACAAATATTGAGATTGTCATAGTGTCACAGTCCCCATGGAACAACTGAAATCCTGCCCCACACACTAGTGTGAGCAATTGAAATACTGATATATTCCCATGGACAGAGTCGAATAATGACATGCTGTCATTGGAGCAACAAAAATCCTGAAACATACGAGACAGAGTAGATGAAATATTGACAAACCACAGAGCAAGAGAAATCGGGATAGATTCCACTTATCTATATTCATCAGGGTATAATATGATGAAGTTGAAAGTGTGTACTGTACCTTTAAGAAAGAGGGAATGCTGTTCTGAACTGAGAGCGTACAAGCACCTGTGATTTGAGAGGATGGCAGACCCAGAAACAGTACATTGCTGTCGAGTTGGAGTCTGGTTATAAGCAGTTACGAGACAGAGGGTCCCAGACGTGTGAATAGTTGATGTAAAATGTTCAATTTCAGTGTTAAAAAATAAATTGATGTTTTATTTAATCAGTGGAATTTGGGAGTTCTCTGTCACTCATATTTTAACACTTTAATAGGTGAATTGAGCATTTCTTTATGTTTAGTTTAAATTACCAGATGAGTTTCACACAGTGCCTTAACCATTCCCGTGTGCGTATCTGTGTGTCTTTGTGTGGGGCAGGTCTGGCAGTCTCTGTGGTGCTTAAAATGATGCAATACCACCCTCTGCTGGCCTCCACACGCCACTGCACAGGCATTGGCAGAGGGTGAAAACCAACAGGGATTCATTCAGAGAAGGGGAGGGAGAGGGCAGCTGCTCACAGCACCATTCAAACTGATGTCTTATGCATGTAATGACCTAAATGTCTTTTAAATGTTGCAACTGTCCCTGCTTTCACCATTTCCTCAGGAAGTTCATTCCATACACAAGCCAGCTTCTGTCTAAAGTAATTACCTCTCATGGCTTTTGTAAACCTTTCTGCTCGAGTTAAAATATCCTCAGTCTTGAACCCTCGACTCTAGGGAAAAGACATTGACCCTTCAGCTTTTCTGTACCCCTCATGATTTTGTAAACCTCCGTAACGTCAAAACCTCAATCTCATACTCTCCAGTGAAAAAAAAAGTCCCAGACTATCTAGCCTCTCCTTATAGCTCACTCCCTCCTTTCCCAGCAACATCCAGGTTAATCTCTTCTGAACCTTCTCCAGCTTAATAATATCAAGGTCAATAATATCAAAGTGAATAGCCAAGGTATTTTCTAAGAGTGGGGGAGACCAAATCTAGAGGACATAGGTTTAAAGTGAGTGGGGGAAAAAACCAAATGTGACCTCAGGAGCAATGTTTTTACACAAAGGGTGGTGTGCCTATGGAATGAGCGGTCAGGATGACCAAGCTGGACACAGTATTCCAGAAGAGCCCTCACCAATGTCCTGCACACCCTCAACATGACGTCCAAATTTCGATATTGAAAGGTCTGACCAATGAGGACAAGTGCACTAACCATCTTCTTAATCACACTATCTATATGAGATGCAAATTTTAATGAACTTTACCTGACGGCCAAAGTCTCTGTTCTACCACACTGCCACAGGCCCTACTTTTAATTGTATAGGTCCTGCTCTTGTTTGATTTACCAAATCCAATCCCTCACATTAATCCAAATTAAACTCCATCTGCCACCCGTCAGCCCAGTGTGTAATATTACTGCCTCCTCACTTTCCCTCTTCAATTTTAAAATACCCTCACACTCTCCAGGAGGCCTGCACACTCTGGCCTTTATTTTCACAAAGACCCTGAGTTTGGTTTGCCTTGTGCAGTTGGGTAGAGGAGGGACGGATTGTAGACGCAGTCAGTGGGGAGGAGAGGCTGGACAGTAATCAGCGGCCTGGTATCATTTCATGGTTTTACGAAGAGTTCAGTCACACACGTTATTGGTGTTTTGGTGCCAGAAATTATGGGGTTTTTTTGTCAGTGATATTTAGTAATAAATATCGACTTGCGACCCGTCATTGTGCAGAGTATGTTTGCAGGATTTATTTCTCTAATATTGCAGCCTGCAGAAAATAGCAGTTAACGATGTTTATGGCTTATCTCGATGGCCCAGTACGTGAACAATCCAACAATTGAGACAAATACCTTTGTTAACAAAATACAATGAAAAATATTTATGTAGTTCAGTAAAGTTAACCAGATTTTAAGAAATCTCATTCCGAGCTGAAAGCTGGCACTTCAAATGTGACCCAAAGTCTGGGAATAGTTTAGATCTTGTGACGTGGGGAGTACCCATGCCTCTGAGCCAGAACCCTGGATTTGATTCCAAATCCGAAACTTCCGTGGCAGTGTCCCTAGCTCTGGACCAAACGATCTGGATTCAAGTCCTGCCTGTTGTGGAGGTGTGTCACAGTGTGTCAGAACAGGCTGATGAACAGACACACAGAGGAATCATGTTGCAGCTTTAGGGACTATTGCTGATTGGTGCTCATGTCTCTATCTCCAGGCACAAAGTTTCAGGTACAAATCCCACAGAGATGCTTCATAATACATCTAGACAGTCTCATGAAAATAGTGTTAGAATTGTATCCTGATGGAGAAGGAAGAGGTGTCAGTATTGAATTTCAGAATTGAGGCCCAGGGAAGACTGTGAGCATGTTCGTGTTGGTTGGAATCATATTTCGCAGCAGTAACCGTTTATAAAATCATAACAGTCATGGATAGGGTGTGTAGTCAAGGTTTCTTCCCAGGGTAGGGGCGTCCAAACGTAGAGGCCATTGGTTGAAAGTGAGAGGGGGAAGATTTGGAACAGGCTTAAGCATTTCACGCAGAGGAATGAGCTACCAGAGGAAGTGGTGGAGGCTGGTCAAATTATAACATTTGAAAGGCACCTAGATGCTGACAGACCTGCTGAGGTTTTGCAACAATTTCTGCATTTGTTAAGAAATAAGATGCCTTCGTTTTATCACAGGTACTCTGAATTCAGAAACATTTAAACATTTTTAAATGACGCAGGCACCTATAAACACATTTCAAATTGATTATTTTGTGCATAGAAAAAGCAGCAACGATGTACCTGCATAGAACAGGGAATGTGATGTAGACAAAGTTCAGATAATGTTGAAGGAAACCTCGCATGGTCCAGTTTGGGCGAGGATGATATTGTTGTGTGACTCAACTCAGAGAAGAGGAAAATGTGAGCTGCCCGAGAATGAGTGGCCTATACTGCACGCTCCCTCCCTCACTGTTTCTCATCACAGCAATGTGTGCAAGCTAAAAAAAAGTGCATGAATAGACTGATTAGTCACAGCCTGTTTTCCAGGATAAGGAATCCTAAACAAGAGGGCATAGGTTTAAGGCGAGAGGGGAATAATTTAGAAGCGACCTCAGAGGAAAATTCTTTCACGCAGAGAGTAATGTGTGTACAGAAAATGCACTGGGTGGAAGCGGTGAAGGCGGTACAATTGCATATTTAAAATGTGTCTGAAAGACAAGGAATACTAGCCACATGCTGGCAAATGGGATTAGGTCAGATTTGGTTATCTGGTCCGAGTGAACAGATTGGACTAATGGGTCTGTTTCTGTTCTGCATGACTCTCTGATTTTATAAGAAGAATGAAGAGAAATTCTGAAACGTCCATTCAAGTCAGAATTCTCTTCACTGGAAGTTTATCGTGCCTCTATGTCCACATTGATCCAAGGCTGAGTTAGTTAAACACTTGACAGGGAACTGTGTCACCGATGATAGGATACAGACAGGAAAGTGGGGCTGAGACCACAACCTGATCAGCTACATTCTTAGTGCCTGGTGGAGAAGGCTCAAAGTGTCGAATGACCCACTCCTGCTCCTCAGTCCGATGTTCCTGTGTTCCATTCAGCCCCTCAAACCTGCAAGAAAGGAGCAATTGGAGGCCACTTACTGCTATCACCTGGTGCATAGAAACATGAAGAGCATTCAGTCCCTCAGTATTGTCACACACGGTTTGAGTTGATTTGGGAAATGTAATTTAAAAACCCAAGCTGGGTATGAAAGAGGCCCCTCATCTCTCATTACAGAGCGTCCCCTCTCTGCCAATTGTGCTTCATTTATTGGTCATGTTGTAGACCCAGATTAACTGAGAATACAGTCCCCATACCTCACCCAGAGATGGCTCAAATCGCTGACTGCAATATCAATAAACGCCCTACCAAGAAAATAACATCCACTAACCTTCCAATAATAGAATGTGAGAACATCAGAAACAGGGGCAGGACACTCATCCCCCTCAGGCCTGCCTTGCCCTTCACTAATATCTTGGCTGATCTGCTCTCGGTCTGAAATCCTCTTCAATGTTCAAATCTTCATAGCCCTTAACTCTTTGTTAGGTCAAATCCATCTACCCCTTCTTTAAATACTTTGTTATCTAGCTCTCCTAACATGATGGAAAAGCGAATTGCTGACATTCAATACCCTCTGTTTGAAATAAGCACTGCCTGCTCCTCTACCATGACCTGTTGCTATGAACATATGATGAGAACGCAAAGTTTCAGAAGAGCGGATGTTTCTTGAAGATTATTCAATGTTCACAACAATGTGTCACCCCCGTCAGCTCCTGAAACAGTCTGTGTCCATGTGCAGCAAGACCCAGACAACATTCAGACCTGTGCTGTGAAAGAATATGTAGCATTCATGTTACAGTACTGTGAGATGCTGCTTAATTCCACAGGGAACAGAGGAAGTCATTCAGGAACTCAAGCTCACTTCACAGGAATATGAGGAAGCTATTCAGTCCATTGAAACTACTGAACAAGAAGATGAATAGCCCATTCAGACCCTCTTACCTATTACACAGGGAGCAAGGAGTCCATTATTAAGGACCACGCCAGAGCCCCCTAAAAATATTTTAATGTTATAGTTTAAATCCAAACATTATGTTATTCTAAAGGCAAATATAACAACTGGTTCAGATGTAATGTCATTGGTGAAACTACTCAATGTTAAGCAAAACAGTTTATTTGAGCACTATCATTGAAATATAATCAAAGAAAGAGGAAATTAGAATAGCAACACGATTCAAAAACTTAACAGAATAGTAGATACAATCCTATTACTAACTAACTGTACCAACATAGTCATATCCCGTAAACAGAACCACTTGGCAAAAGAAAAGAACAAATTCTCACATACAGTTCTCCAGGAGAGGGGAACAATAGCAGCATCCAGTAAAAAAGGTCAGAGAGAGTAGCAGCCAAGAGATAGTCACTGAAGCTTATTGTGCAGACCCCAATAGTTTCTGATGTGACTGAGAAACCAAAACCCAGAGATCCTAATCTGTGAGAGCTGGCCACACCCATTCAGGCTGTATTAAAATAAACCCAAGGCCTCCCTCGCTGTTTACACAGTGGACTTAACTAAGCATTTTGGCAACGAGCATTCAATCTCTCTCTGAAAAGAAACCAGGACAAAATAAGATCGGAAAGCTACAGCATCATCAGACTAGTCAGCAAGTCGAGCTGTTAATCAGGAACCGGGGTAACCCAGTCAGGCCCTTGGCCCTGACCAATCGGACGAGGAAGAAGCCATTCAACCCCTTGAGTCCATTATACAGGAACAAGAGGAGGCCATTCAGCTCCTTGATTCACTTACACTGGATCAACAGACGAACATTCAGTCCCTTGAGTCACTGATATATGAACAGGAGGAGGCCATTCTGCCCCATGAGTCGCACAGAGACAGCAGGAGGAGACCATTCAGCCGCTCACCGCTCTCACACAGGGAAGCGTAGAGGGAGGTAAAATGCTTTGTGTGAAATCTCAAGAAGGTAACTTCCATCTCCGAGAAGACAGCATGGTCTTCTCTTTGTAGGGCGGAAGCTGGTGGGAATGCCGACCTGTTTCAGATGGAAGGTATGGTGGCTGCTGTTGTGGACTGTGAACACATGACATTCAGTGCAGGCTCAGGCACTCAGTGCTTATTAATGTGGGGAGAGTTCATTATGGCTTAGAAACAATTAGGAAAGCCATATTAGACTGATGAATGGACTCTCTAATTTGACATAATGCTGATCTTGTTCATGTTGACCTTGTCTAGTGCACGTCCTGTGCAATTTAAACTGTATGTCTTACTCTGTACAAGTCTATTTCCACCGTATGATCCGTCTGGCCATGCTTACTATGATTTGCCTCCACTACTCATAAATAAAGTGTTTCCCTGTACTGATATACACATGATAATAAATCAAACCAATCAAACCCGGGTAAAGTATTGTATTTCTCACCCTGTCAATGTCTGTCCTGGAAATAAGTGATCGCAACCAATCCTCAAGTTTCAGTGCAACCATCTCGATTCTCTCATAGCTCTACAAATTAAACACTCAGTTTCTTCGTTCTCATTTCATGGTACAAACATCTGTGTCTGTTGTAAGGAAATTATTGCTGACAAAGGATATCAAATCTATAAAGATTGCTGCAAATACTCTCTGGGCAAGGATTCATAACTGCAGGAACATGGCTTCACAGAGATTTTTGAATCAGTAGGCATAGAGAGCAGTAGACGTAGTCTGTATAGATTTCCGGAAGGCCTTTGATTAGGTTCCACATGATAGGTTGCTCTGGAAGATTCGATGTCATAGAATGCAGGAGAGCAGGCAAATTGGATACACAATTGGCTTGATGTTATGTCAATAGTGGAAGGATGCTTGAAGGACTGGAGGCCTGTAAAATATTTTTTAGTCAATCTCTGGACGGGGGCATTGCTGGATAGGCAGCATGTATTACCCAACATAATTGCCCACAGGGCAGATAAGAGTCAAGCTCATTGTTGTGGGTCTGGAGTCACGTGCAGGCCAGACCAGGTAAAGATGGAAATTTCCTTTCCTGGAGGATTTTAGTGAACTAATGGAGAATCTCATGGGTTAGTGCTGGGCCAATTACTGTTTGTTATTTCTTGTCAATGATAGGAATGAGATTGTAACAAGCATGATGATTAAATTTGAAGATGAGACTAAAATATTCAGGATCGTGGACAATGAGGAAAGTTATCATAAAATGCAGCACGACCCTGAACAACTGGGCAAGTGGGCCCAGAACTGGCAAATGGAGTTTAACATAGATAGGTGTGAGGTCTTGTATTTTGGAAAGTCAAATCAAGATAGGTGTTTCATGATGAATGGGGTGGTGGACAGAGAGACTTTGAAGTTCAGTTTCACGGTTCTCTGAAAATGGAGTCACAGGGAGACAGAAGGCTTTGGGCACACGGGCCTTCATCAGTCAGGGCACTGAGTATAGAAGTTGGGAAGTTATGTTCCAGATATACAAGGCTTTGGCGAGGCCATACTTGAAGTATTGTGTTCAGTTTTTGTCACTTTGTTATAAGAAGGATGTTATTAAACTAGAATGAATGCACAAGAAATTTACAAGGATGTTGCCACAACCCAATGGTCTGAGTTAAAGGGAGAGTTTGGATATTCTCGGAATTCTTCTTTGGAGCAGAGGAGACTGTATGGGGGACTTATAGAGTTACATAGGATCATGTGGGGCATGGATATGGTGAATGCTGTCAGTCTTTTTCCAATGTCTGGAGAATCAAGGACGAGAGGACATCAGTTTACGGCTAGATGGAAGGAGAAAAGGGAACCTGAGGGGCATCGTTTTTACAAAGAGGCTGGTACGCAGATGTAAAGAGCTGATAGCCGATGCTTTTGAGGGGGGTACATTAACAACATTTAAAAGACATTCGGACAAATATATGGATAGGAAAGGACTCGAAGGATATGGACCAAGTGCAAGGAAATGAGATTAGTGTGGATGGATGTGGAGGTCGAACCCCTCTGTTACTTAAAGCAAATACCCAGAAAAGTTCACTTTGCCGCGTGGTTTGTTAGTATATGATTGACAAAACTCCGACATGCCACTATTTAAAGAAAAATAACAATTTATTTATTAATTTTAATTGTCATCATTAACAACAACTATCCACAAATACAAGATTCCATTTTCCTAACTGATGTCTATCTGACTCCAACTCGAAAAAAAAGCTGTTCCTATAACCCACGTCTGAAACATTACATTCAATTAGAAAACACAGTCTCTGCCTCCTCCACTGTCTTCACTCTTCCAGCTGCTGATATCCATGTTTTTAACTGCAACTAGGTTTTACATGAAAAGGTGAAAAGGTACCTTAGAGAGTGTTTTAGGTGGCCAGTTACCTCTCTGGCTCAACAGCAGTTGCTCTGCTGTTCAATGGCAGTTAATCTCCATCTAGATTTCAAAGTGCCAGGTGCATATACTCCTCACGACACATTAAATTCCCATAATTTGATTATTTCCACGTGTCAGAACAATGGTATTCAAATACCATTGTCTTCTGGTGTCCTGGGCATTATTTAAACTAATTCTTATCAACACAGAAACCAAAACTCGGGTATCCATTTACCAGACAATTGTTACACTTGGAAAAGACTTACCATTAGCTGGCAGCTCTGGCAGTGCATTATATTCAGCAAAGTTAGTTCTGTCTGAAAGTGATCAGACATGCTTTTAGCTGCATAACACCTTCCCTCCACCCCCGTCCTTTTCAGGAAAAAGAAATGAAACATCAGAATGAAAAGATGGCTTCATTTCTTTTCCTGTAATTCTGAATCCCAAAACTACGAAATGCAAAAGGAATTAATCTAACGTACACCTTTCATATCAATTCTGCACACATACGTAACATTGCAAAATTCAAATGTAATCTGCACTTTTTCCTTTAAATCTGCGATAACACATCTGCTATCACAATTGTACAGCCCACAGCATGTGTACTTTGGCAGTTAAACATTGATAACGTCAGACTCAAATGAAATATTTACATATTTTCGTCTTTAAATCTTTCAAAAAATGCAAAAGGATTATAGTTTTATACATTCATCTCCGACAACCCGTTTGTCACATAAACAATCACGTATTGTCAGGCCAGCACCAAACCCAATAACCTTCTTTCAGTAGTGGAGCATTTTCTTTCCGGTGGGTGTTCGGTTTCTTTTTGACAGGTAGCCAATTGGCCATTCCATTCCATTATCATGTTCCTGCATCAATATCTCTCCAACCCCTATATCGTTAGCAACAATTGCAATTTTGAAGTGTTTCAAAATATTTGGTGTAGCTAAAACTGGTGCGGTAGTTTATGCTGCTTTTGCATTCTCAAATGCCTGCTGGAACTGTTCTATACACCAACATTTCACATCTTTTTCAGTAAACCCAACAGCAGTTCCACAACGCTGCTAAAGTTTGCAACAAACTTCCAATGGAATCCACTCAGTCCCAAAAATCGAAGCTCCTCTTTCATCGAGGATGGTTGTGGAAATTCCTCAAAGACCTTCGTCTTTGTCTTCCTTTTATGTCCATTGTAATGCCCCACGAACATCACCTCTGCCTTCGCAAATTCTGTTTTCTTTACGTTTATTATCAGTTTTCCTTCTTGCAATCGTTTACGGAGCTCTTCCAACTGTAACATGTGATCTTTCCATGACTTGCTAAAGATCACTGCATCTAATAGATAAACTGCACAATTTGTTAATCTGGCCACAACTCTGTTCATGAGTCTTTGGAATGTGGATGGTGTATTATTCATTCCAAAGAGCATTACTTTGAATTGATGTGGCCGTTTAAGGTGACAAACGCAGAAACTTGTTTCACTTTCTCTGATAAAGTTGCCTGCCAATAATCATGCAGTTAGTCCAACTTTGTGATGTGTGTGGCATGTCAAACTTTATATATGCCATCTTCGAATCTGAATTTGTTGACCTTATGATCGTGGACACAAAATCGTTGAGCCCCATCAGGTTTGGGAAATAACAGAATCAGCGTACTCCACCCGCTCTGACTAGGTTCAATGATGTCTTCGATGAGCATTACTTCCACATCCTTCTCGACCTCGGTGGCTTTATGAGGATTAAACCTGCAGGAGTGTTGTTTATAAGAATATACACATATACCCCATACACAAAAGCGTAAGTTATCCCATAATGGTTCTGCAAATGTCCTCATACTGCTGCAATGAAAATCAACTGGATTAATTGTTCCTGCAACAGACAGCTCGCTATCCTTTCCCACTCCTCAAGGACTTCCTTGTTAATTAAAGGATTGTGCGTCACATCAAACTCCATGACATCCGTATTTGATCCCTCACTCTGCAGGGCAGTAACTAACACCTGTTTCCCCAGTTCCTTATTTCTATATTAGTAAGATTACAATGTATTCACATGACATACCTGCTACCTTTTTTTCTATCCAGCATCTTTACCAGACAGTTTACCTGACTCTACTTCTTCTCCATTTGGAAGGGGACACTAAACCTGGATTTGAAGGGATTTCCCACTATTGGTGGCACCCCCACGAAAAAAATATCAAATTTCATACTTTGTACCTGCCACTTACTTCATTCTATGCTCCACCCTCTTCATTTGCTGTTTAGCTAACTCACATACTCTAATTTCTCTCTCACCTCAGATACATATTCCAAGTGTGAGATCTCTGACTTCAGTCCTGTTAATTTCTCTTTAATTAATTCCAAACGACCGCACACTTCATGTCCGAATACTAACTCAAAGGGAGTAAACTGAGTAGATCGTGGCATCTCTAATGGCAAGCAATTTAATGGGACACCTTTATCCCAATCATTTGGCCAACCCTGACAGTACGCTGTTATCATTGTCTTCAGCACCTGATGCCAACTTTCCAAGGCTCCATGTGATTCAGGATGGGACGTACTTGATTTGAAGTGCGGTATGCCTAAGCTATCCATGATTTACTTAAACAGCTGAATGGTAAAATGGCTCCCTTGGACTGATGGAAACTCTCTGGGTAGCCCGTACTGAGTAAGGAAAGATACGAACCCCTCCACCACCCTTTTTGCTTAATAATCCGTAATGGAATTGTCTCTGGTAATCTGGCAGACACATCCATTATGTTGAGGAAATATTTATTTTCGCTTTTAGTTTAGAAAGAGGGCCTACACAAATAATCATAACCCACGTTAAAGGTTCGTCGAATGCAAGAATTGGCAACAAAGACTCTGTTTTTTTGTCCTGCCTGTGGCTTACCTACATTCGGCATGTATGACACATACAGCAAAAAATAAACACGTCCTTGTGCATTCCAGGCCAGTAGGAATGCATTCATACATTAGCCTGAATCTTCCAGGTGACCTCCTGCCGGTAGCTCATGTGATCCCCGTAGCACTTCCTGTCTGTATGCGATCGCTAACACAGTCTGCTCAACTTTGGCCCATTTCTCACCTGAACTAACCTGTCGTGGTCTCCATTTACATTTATGATTCTATCTTTAAGTTGCTAACGCTCGACAATATATTCTGATTCTTTTTCTGACTATACATCAATTTATATAAGTTCCTGTTTTAAGTCCATTAGCCTTTCAGGACTAAACACCTTTGCCTGACTCTCTGCCTGTTCAGGATTTTCCTGCACTATTACATGAACAGCGGGCCAGCTAATGAAATTTCCACTCCTTTGTCTTTCTCTTTGCATTTTGCTAATTGCTGTAACTTATAACAGTGAGATCTTGTTATTACACAGTCTGGAAAATTTCCTGGGTATTTGTCTTTTAACTCATCAATCCCCTGGTCTTCCTTTGAGTTTTCCACCACAAGATGTGTCACTCCTACCTTTGATCTGCTAAATTGTTCTCAAGAATAAAACTGTATTCCTGAAACTGACGGTCTGTAACTCAATCCCACTGTTATATCCCCAATCTTGCTTTGGATCTCCAACCCGATCTTACACAGAGGAACACTAAATTTCAGTTCCCATTCCGCAAATTATACTTTCTCAGGTAACATGTGAGAAAGAGTGCAAGTATTTTCATCATTTACTTTTAGATGCTGAGAGAATGAGAGGATTACAGATACTGGAGATCACAGTTGAAAGGTGTGGCGCTAGAAAAGCACAGCAGGTCAGGCAGCAATCAAGAAGCAGGGGAATCGACGTTTCAGGCATAACCCCTTCATAAGGCAACTAGGGGATGGGGGTAAAGAGTTCTCAGAGATACGTAGGTGGGTGGGAGAGGAGTTGGGCAGAAGATAACTTGGAAGGCGATAGGTAGATGCAGGTGGGCGGCGATGGTGAGCAGTCAGAGGACTGAGTGAAGTGGATGGTAGTAGGACAGCTGGGACCCTCCAACCAGACTTCATCAACGTCGACTTCACCAATTTCCAATTTTCTCCTCTCCTAATCTCATCCCAGATCCAACCTTTCAACTCAGCATCGCCTTCTTCAACTCTCCAGACAGTTCACCTTCCTTCCCCATGTCCACTCCACCCTCCTCTCTGACCTAACACGATCACTCACACCTTTATTTTCCTATCGCTTTCCCACTGACCTTCCTCTCAGCCCCACTTCTACCCTCCTATTTATCTTTTACCCCCTTTCATCCCCTCCCCGCCATTTTCCATATGAAGTGCTTGTGCCTGATATGTCAATGTTTAGACGCTGCCTGACCTGTTGTGCTTTTCCAGTGCCACACTTTTTGAATAATAGAGACTGAGCAGATCCCGTATCCCGCAAAATTATACCTTGTTATCCTTCTCCACGTGTTCTTTCTGAGTAAACTTTCACCACAGAGGTGAATCCTTTATAGAGAACAGATACTAACTCTATATCCATCCCCTCCCTAAGCTGAGCACTCTGCTGCAGCTCTTCAACTTTTCGTGGTGTTCCTTTACTACTTCCACTCATGCCACTGGCTTAGCCTCTTTGACCTGCCATCTCTGCCGTGCTTCTCACTTCTTGAACTTGCTGTTCATTCGCATGAACTCTGATCATCTCTGGAAGTGAGTCTTAAAATTCTTCCAGCAAAATGAGCAGAATGGTCTGTCTTATCTTATTTTTAAGGCCCATGCTCATCTATCAAAATGAGTGTGTTTAACTCTTTCAAACTCAATATAAGTCTGAAGTGGTTCCATCATTATGTTTCGGAATCGTTGTCTATATACTGCTGGTACCAATTCGTAAGCATTCAAAATGGCCTGTTTGACATCTGCATAACCTCTTGACCCCTCATCTGACAGCGCTGCACATAACTCACTACCTCTGCCTACCAGCAAATTCGCATTTCCTACAAGTTCTCTGACCACTCCATCTGTCTATCCAATTTTTCAAATGAAATAAAAAAGGCAGCCACATTTTTCTTATCAAAATATGGGAATGCTTTCACATATTTAAGTACAGCCCTACCTTCTATTTTAATCTCTATCCTGTTAACTTGACTTTGCTGACTAATTCGCAACTTCTCAAGTTCAAATTCTCTCTTTCTTTTTCCTCTCTCTCTCTCTCTTTCGCTTCTACCTCGCTTTCTCTTTCCTATCTCTTTCTTTTTGTCTCACTTTTTAATCTTCTAACTCACGTTACTGCATTTGCAATCCTTTGTTTTCTAACTCTACTGCACTCACTGTCAGTTTCTGCGGTACAACAAAGTGCTTGACCAACTCCATTGTAATTTCAGCTTCCCTATTGTCCCTGGTTAAACCCAATTCTAACCTATTTGCTGATTCTGAGTGTACGCCCTTCCTCTGTCTTTTGAAACTTTCTTCACAAATTTGGAATCATTTTCAAGCCCCAGAACATCTTTTGCAATGTTAAATCCCATTTCTCTCATTTTTCATTTAGTCATCCACATGTAAGCAAAATTAAACATATTTTCCGACATAAGTTTTATTTAAAGATCTCTGACAATAATTGCCAAGTGTTGGAATCTGCTGAGGCCTCTTGTACCCCTAATATGTTCACATCTTTCCGAATCCTGAATGACAAGCCCTTAAACTGTTCTGGCATCGATGTCAAAACCTTACGTTAATAAAAACCCAAACATCAAAAAAAAACTCACCTCACCTAGTAATCTCTTAAAACATGAGTGACAGAGAACTCCCAGATTCCACCATTCAAAGAAAAATAACAATGTATTTTATGAACACGAATAGTAAACATTAAACAACAACTATTCACATATAAAAGACAACCTTTTCTTAACTTCTTACGGTCTGACTACAACTCCAAAAATATGCTGTTCCATTAACCCACTTATTGAACGTTACATTAACTTAATCTCAACATCGCACAGTCTCTGACTTCCCCGCTGTCTTCAGTCTTCCAGCTGATGATCTCCCTGGGTCACCTTCTTTCTGTTTTTTTTTACTTTAAATAAAGTATATTGGAAAGATATTTTTTTCTTTATTGAGACCAATATGTTTGCTGTCTAGTTAGCTTTCCCATTAATTTTCAAAATTCCAGGTTTATATACTCCCCATGACATATTAAATTCTCATTGTTTGATTGGTTCCAGGTGTTAAAACAATAAAGTTTATCTCCCAATGGTTTCTGGTATCCTGGGCATGATTCAAATTAATTGGTTACATTCGACTGTAATTTTTGGCATCGCAAGTAAGTGTCGCAGCTCTCTCTCTCTAATGGATGTGATAGATTAGGGGGCATTCTTCTTTCTGACCAGGTATGTTAGATATCTACCTGGTTTATTACCATCCTCAAATAACCTCTGTTTCGCAAGGGAGATTTCCCTCTTTGCTCTCTGGGTGAGCCCAGCATTCAAACTAGCTCTGAGGGCTGTAATCTGCTGCAACTTGGTTACAGACGGTCTGGCAAGGTATGCTGTTTCAGCTGCCTTCAGGCAAGCCTTGAGCATACGCAGCTGCTCTGCCTTCTGCCGCTTCTGGGTCGCAGAGTGAGAAATAATCAAACTCCTCACATAGGCTTTGCAGTCTCCGAGACCACCGACGTATTACTGGCCGTACCCAAATTAATGTGCCAAAAACTTTTAAATTCCCCTGAAAATTATTCAATAAACTTGCTATCCTTCAGGAAGAAAGGAGCCATGAGCTCATGCTGTGAGCTTGTCCCATCACCACCGACCTGTACCTTCATGTACACTGCTGCATGGTCAGAAATGACTATCTTCCCAATTCTGCAGGACAGCACCGAATTCAAAAAGGTCAACGGTGGAAAAATACCAATCCTCGAAAAGCAATTACGTGGCTGAGAGAAAAATGTGAAGTCCCTCTCCTCAGGGTGGGGACAACTCCACACACTCACCATTCCCAGCTCCCTGTTCAGGTACACCAACTGCCTGGATTGCGGTGGCGTACCCGAGGCATCCTGTCCACTTCGGGGTTAAAAAGTCAGTTACAGTCTCCTCCTATGACGGTATGACGTGCCCCAAAGGGCATCAACCTGGAAAGTGCATCTGTTAAATATTTGAGGAAATGCGCCGGGATACAAAAAATCACACGTCTGAACACTGAGACAAAGCGGTGAGGAGAGAAGGTGGAGTGAAGCGAGGGCTGCCGGGATGGTAAATGTTTAATTTATATTTAGGCAGTGTCTAAACCCGAGACACTATAAGTGTAGTATCACCCTCCCGCCCCCATCCTTTAATCGGAAAGAGAAGACTCCGTAAAGTATTTTTTTTCTCATTATCTTTCTTTTTCATATATTTAAGTGCATTGTTTGGATTCAGTTAGTTAATATAAAGCTAAGCTGACAATGGCAGGCGACCTCACACCCGTGGCATGGGCCTTTTGCTTGATGTGGGAGCTTTGGAACGTGTCTGACATTCCTGACTCTTTCACTTACAAGACGTGTGTCCAGCTGCAGCTCTCGTTTGACCTAAGGACTGCCCTGGAGCTGTAGATGGACTCACAGTGGAACATGTGCGATACTGAGGAGGTAGTGGACAGCACGTTTAGTGAACTGGTCACACTGCAGGTTAGGATTGCTGAGGGAGACAGTGAATGGGTGACCAAAAGGCATAAAAAGAGTAGGAAGGCAGTGCAGGTGTCTCCTGCGGTCAGCTCCCTCCAAAACAGGTATACCGTTTTGGATACTGTTGGGGAAGATGGCTCACCAGGGGAGGGCAGCAGTTGCCAGGATCATGGCACCGTGTCGGGTATTGCTGTTCAGAAGGGCAGGAAAAAGACTCGTAGAGCCATGGTCATAGGGGATTCTATTTTAAGGGGAATAGATAGGATGTTCTGTGGCCAAAAAGAGGACTCCCAGATGCGCTCCAAGGTGCTCGGGTCAGGGATGTCACCAATTGGCTGAAGAGCATTCTAAAAGGGGAGGGTGAACAGCTAGTTGTCTTGGTGCATATAGGCACCAACGATATAAGCAGGAAATGAGATGAGGTCCTGAAAAAAGAATTCAGGGCGCAAGGAGAGAATTGAAAGGGTAGTGATCTCGGGAATACGACCAGTGCCACATGCTAGCCAGTGTAGAAATGAAAGAATAGGCAGGATGAACACGTGGCTTGAGGGATGGTGTACGAGGGAGGGATTCAAATTTGTTAGACATTGGGACGGGTTCTGGGGAAGGTGGGACTATTACAAAATGGACGGTCTACATCTGAATCAGACCAGAACCAACATCGTTGGGGAGTTTTTGATTCTACTGTTGGGAAGTTTGTAAACTAATGTGGCAGGGGACTGGGAACCAGTCGAGACTGGAGACTGGAAGAATTGTGAAGATGGCATTAATAAAGTGGACGGTAGGCAGAGAACGGATGAGTGCAAATATCTGGTGGCATGAAATGCATCTGCTTTCATGCAAGGAGTATAGTGTGTAAGGCAGATGAATTAGGGCTTGGATTGGTGCGTGGGAGTATGACATTATGGCAATTACAGAGACTTGGCTGAAGGAAGGGCATGATGATTGACAATGAAATGGTCCAGGATATAAACGCTTCAGAGATGACAGAGAGGGAGCCAAAGATGGGTTGGGGTGTAATTGCATTGCTGGTCAAAGACGATTTCAAGGTTATGCTAGAGGAGGACACTATGGAGGTCTTGGGTAGTGAGGCGTTATGAGTGAAGTTGAGAAATAAGAAGTGCCCAGTTATATTGTTGGGGTTATATTACAGACCTCCCAACAGTGAGCGTGAGATAGAAGTACAAAGATGTAAACAGATTATGGAAAGATGTAAAGGCAAAAGGGGAGTGGTGATGGGAGATTTTAATTTTCACAACATTGACTGGGATACACTTAACGTCTGGATGTGGGATAATTTGGAAGAATTCCAGGCGAGTTTTCTCCTGCAGTATGTCAATAATCCGACGAGGGATGGGGCCGTATTGGACCTGGAAGTGGGGAATGAGCCAGGACAGGTGGTAGAAGTTGCAGTGGATGATTTCTTTCGGAACAGTGACCACAATTCTTTAAGTTTTAGAATATTCGCAGATAAAGTAGAAAGTGGTCCGAAGGGAAGAGTACTAAACTGGGCAAGGCCAATTATATCAAAATTAGGCAGGAACTCGGAAATGTGGTTTGGACACAGCTATTTGAAGGGAAGTCCACTTTTGAGATGTGGGAGGCTTTCAAAGATAGGCTAAAGATAGTGCAGGATAGGCATGTCCCATTGATGGCAAAGGATAAGAGGGGCAAGATTCATGAACCATGGATGACAGCAGAAATTGTACGACTAGCCAAGAGGAAAAGGGAAGCATGCATAAGATCTGGGCAGCTAAGAACAGAACGGGCCCTGGAGGAATATCAGAAGAGCAGGACAAGTCTTAAAAAAAGTATCAAGGGGGCTAAAAGGGCTCATGAAACAGCATTAGCGATCAGAATTTAGAAGAATTCCACTGCAGTTTATTCTTATAAAAGAAGTACGCAGGTAACTAGAGAAAGGATTGGTCCACTAAAGGATAACGAAGGAAGGCTGTGTGTCGAACCTGGGAGAATGGGTGAGATTCTGAATGAATACTTTGCATCAGTGTTCACTGAGGAGAGGGACATGATGAATGCTGAGATTAGAGATCGAAGTTTGATTAGTCTGGATCACGTTGACATAAATAGGGAAGATGTGTTGGGTAGTTTACAGGTTATTAAGGTGGACGAATCCCCAGGACCGGATGTGATTTATCCCAGGTTGCTGAGGGAGGCGAGAGAGGAAATAGCTGGGGCCCTGACAGATACCTTTATTGCATCTTTAAATACAGGTGAGGTGCCAGAGGACTGGAGGGTTGCTCATTTTGTCCCCCTGTACCAGAAGGGTAGTAGGGATATTCCAGGTAAAATCTGATTGAAGATTTGTAGCTCGGGTATCCGTTGTTGTGGTTCTGCTCGCCGAGCTGGATGTTTTTGCTGCAAACGTTTCGTTCCCTGGCTAGGGAACATCATCAGTGCTGTTGGAGCCTCGTGTGAAGCGTTGCTTTCATGTTTCTTCCGGTATTTATATTGGTTTGTTCTTGCCGCTTCCGGGTGTCAGTTTCAGCTGCAGTGATTTGTATGGGGGGTCCAGGTCGATGTGTCTGTTGATGGACGTTCTTGCCGTTTCTGGGTGTCAGTTTCAGCTGTAGTGGTTTGTATATGGTGTCCAGGTCAATGTGTCTGTTGATGGAGTTTGGGGATGAATGCCATGCTTCTAGGAATTCTCTGGCTGTTCTCTGTCTGGCTTGTCCTATGATAGTGGTGTTTTCCCAGTCAAATTCATGTTGCTGGTTGTCTGAGTGTATGGCCATGGTAGACTAATGGAGAAATTGAAGTCATATGGTGTGCAGGGTGTTCTAGCTAGATGGATAAAGAACTGGTTGAGCAGCAGGAGACAGAGAGTAGTAGTTGAAGGGAGTTTCTCGCAATGTTCCACAGGGGTCAGTATTGGGCCACTGTTGTTTGTAATATACATAGATGATCTGGAACAGGGCACTGTTGGTATGATCAGCAAGTTTTTAGATGACACGAAGATTGGTGGAGTAGCAGAAAGCATAAGGGACTGTCAAAGAATACATTAGGATATAGATAAACTGAAAAATCTGTTGCTGGAAAAGCGCAGCTGGTCAGACAGCATCGAAGGAGAATCGCTGTTTTGGGCATAAGCCCTTCTTCAGGAAACGAAGATATTCCCGAAACATCGATTCTCCTGCTCTTTGGATGCTGCCTGATCTGCTGTGCTTTTCCAGCAACACATTTTTCAGTTCTGATCTCCACCATCTGCAGTCCTCACTTTCACATTTTTGATACAGATAAACTGGAGAGTTCGGCGGAAAAGTGGCAGATGCATTTAATCCAGACAAATGTGAGGTGATGCATTTAGGCAAGAGTAATTCTGGTGCGAATTATACAATGAATGGAAGAGCCTTTGGAAAAGTTGATGTTCAGAGAGATCTGGGAGTGCAGGTCCATTGTACCCTTTAGTTTGCTCCACCGATGGATAGAGTGGTCAAGAAGGCATATAGTATGCTTGTCTTCATTGGACGGGGTATTGAGTATAACGGCTGACAAGACATTGTTTCGGCCGCATTTAGAATACTATGTACAGTTCTGGTCCCCACATTACCAAAATAATGTGGACGCTTTGGAGAAAGAGCAGAGAAGGTTTACGAGCATGTTGCTTGGTATGGAAGGTGCTAACTATGGAGAGAGGTTGAGTAGATTAGGTTCATTTTCATTAGAAATAAGGAGGTTGAGTGGGGACCTGGTTGAGCTCTACAAAATTCTGAAGGGTCTAGAAAGGGTGGATAGAGACAAGCGTTTTCCCAAGGTGAAGGATTCAATAACGAGAGGTCACGCTTTCAAGGTGAGAGTTGCAATGGTTAAGGGGAATACACGCAGTGAGTACTTCACACAGAGGGTGGTGGGCGTTTGGAACGCGTTGCCAGCTGAGGTGGAAGAGGCAGGCACGCTAGATTCATTTAAGATGCGCCTAGACAGATGCCTGAGTAAGTGAGGAGCAGAGGGATACAGATGCTTCGGAATTGCCCGACAGGTTTAGACAGTACATTTGGATCGGCTCAGGCTTAGAGGAGCGAAGGGCCTGTTTCTGGCCTGGAAAGTTTCTTTGTTCTTTGTTCTTCTTTGTACTCCCTGCTGTAAATGGAAGTGCTCCTTACTGGTTAGATGTGTTTCTTGCAGCAAGACGACATCAACCCTCTTCTTTCTCAGGTTTGAAAGCATCTTTTTACTCTTTCTTGCTGAATGACTCCCCTTAACATTTCAGGTGCACCATTTAACTGAACGGTTAGCCTTACCCGTGTGAAATAATACATGACCCCTGAGAGGACGAGCCGTACTCATAGTGTATCAAGGGAAAACAGCGAACAGTTTGAACGAATTTAGAAATGCAACTTCAAAACCGACCAGATGAAAACTTCTAACATCTACATCTAAGACAGACCAACATCAAACACAATTGAAAGTAAACTTTGCCCCCTTGCCTACAGGGAGTGCTCATACTATCCGCTAACACCTTCATAGCTCCTTCCAGCTGAAGCTGTGCCCCAAAGCCAGGTAGCATCTTATAACAAGAAAATTAAAAGTGTGCACTCAACCTGTCCTATTCATGCTTTAATCCTCAGTAGTCCTGATTAAAAACAAACAAAACAAAACTCCCCCTGCTTCCCCCAACCACATCCCTATCCCATATCAAGGGAGAGAAATGAAAAGGAAATGATAAAAATAAAAATAATGGACAACAGGAGGAGAGAGAGAAGGGAGAAGAGAAAATAGAAGAAAAGTAGAACACCCACAAATATATATATATATATATATATATATATATATGATGAGCAGGTAAACCACAGAGAAAAGATAAAGTAAAGATTATTGTCCATATTATTCGAGCCAGGTTTCCAGGAAGTCCTTTGCTTTTTATGGTGAGTCAAAATTAAACACGGATGCTCCATGGCTGAAATGTAGTATCATACAGGGTACTGGATATTCAAGTACTTCAGCTACCTTTTTAACTCATCAAAGGCCTTCCTTCTGAGAATCATGATCGCAGAAAAGTCTTGGAAAAGCATAATTCGCAACCCTTTGTATACCAGAGTTTATGGTTCCTCCCAGCACCGTTTGCTCAACTCTGTAACTGCTGGTGTCACACTAGGACCGGGTGGGGGCGCTCGCCCACTCACCCGAACACGGCCCGACCCTACTCCCAGCTTCAAAAACTGCGGAGCTATTGCTCTAAGAAGCTGACCAGCTTGTATCCCTTTTCCTGTTCCTGCAATCCGACCAGGCTGATGTTCTTCCGATAGCCTTGATTTTCGTGGTCATTGACCTGCCCTTCCAAAGCCCGTACCTGCTGTTCCAGCGCCTGAAACTGACTCGCCAAGGACTCCACCGCGGTTTCAGAGGCTGCAGTCCGTTTCTCCACCTCGATGATGTGCTACCTGAGATGCCGGATCTCCTGGTCCCGCTCCTGCAACATGACCGAGATTGGATCAAACCTAGCTGTCTCTCCATCGCTGAATCGATCTTCTCTCAGAGTTTCACAAACACCAAGGCCAGGCCCTGCTCCACAGCAGAGTCCCCGGGAGCGCTCACTAAGGTTGGCGATGTGGCCGCAGACGTGTCTCTTGCTGCAGGGGAGTGCCCTGCTTGTTGCAATCCTCGCAGTCCCTTCCCTTTAGTCATTTTGCTAACTACTTTAAACTCACACACAGCAATTCAGGTAATCAAAAACTAATTATTTCGACTGCAATGGGTAATAAAGGGAGAGTGAGTGCCCCACTTTGTGTTTTGGTGCAAGCTCAGCAGGGCAGGCCTAGGGAATTGCCTCCATTTTGAATCCCCCCGCCGTATACCTTCTTAACAATTCTATCAACCTGGGTGGTAGCTTTCAGGGATCTATGCATATAGACACTGAGATCTCTCTGCTCATCCTCATGACCACGAAGTTTCCCATTTGCCCAGTACTCTTTATTCCTGTTGCTCCTTCTAAAGTGCATCACCTCACACTTTTACGCATTAAACTCCATTTGCAACCTCTCAGCCCAGATGTGCAGCTTATCTATGTACCTGTGTCAGCTGCAGCATCTTTCGGCACTATCCACAACTCCAACAACCTTAGTGTCATCTGCAAAAATTTACTAAACCATCCTCCTACTCCCACATCTAGGTCATATATGAAAATGACAAACAACAATGGTCTCAATCAGATCCTTGCCGTTCACCACTAGAAACGAAGCTCCAGGATGCTCCTTTCCCATCAATCTCCACCCTATGTCTTCTTTTAACTAGCCACTTCCTGATCTAAACCGCTAAATCGCCCTCAATCCCATGCCTCTGTATTTTGTGCTTTAGCCCACCATGGGTAACCTTATCAAAGGCCTTACTGAAATCCATACACACCACATCAGCCACTTTACCCTCAATCAGCTGTTTGGTCACATTCTCAAAGAACTCAAAAAGGTTTGTGAGGCGCAACCTACAGTTCACAAAACCGTGTTGACTATCACTATTGAACTTATTCCTCTCGAGATATTTACAAATCTTATCTCTTGTAACCTTGCCCAATACTCTACCCTGAAACGAGGTCAGGCTCACTGATTTAAAATGTCCAGGTTGTATCTACTCCCCTTCTTGAACGAGGGGACATTTTCTATCCTTCAGTCTTCTGGCACTGCCGCCGTTCCTTCTCAGTTATTGGGTCAAAATCCTGAAATTCCCTCCCTACTGGCATCACGGGTCAGCCATCAGCGAATGGACTGCGGTGCTTAAAGAAGGCAGCTCACCACCATCTTCTCAAAGGCAAATCGGGATGGGCTATCAATGCTGGACAGCCAGCGATGTCTACGTCCCACAAATGTATTTTATAAAGCTCTTGGACAGGGATTTTGTGGAGTCAGATGAAGGAAACGGATTCTGTTACCGTAACAGAAGGCAGTGACACCCATGCTCCCAATGTTTAAATAGCCATGGCAGTGAGGCAATGGCTTACCGCTGAAACTAAGTTGGTTAACATGGAGACCCATGGTTAACATTGCCAGAAGCAAGGAGGGAGACAAGAATTGAACAAGTTCACTGATGCAGTTTATAGTAGTCTGCAGAGTGAATATCTAGATTTAGAGTCTCAACAGGAACAATAATGTTGGCAAGAAGTGAATATTATGTGATAGAACAGTAATGCAGTCATAACTAGTTTATAGAAAAAAAATCTGGAGAATGAGACTTACCAAGGAGACCAACAATAGACAGGAGAGGATAATAAAAGTATTGAATAATGCAAAAAGCAAAATAGATCCGCGATGATAATGACAACCGATCATAATATGCAGGAGTAAAAGAGAAATAATCGGATAAACCCCGTTCCATTGTTGGAACATTCCAGCCCAATTTTCGCAGATCCTGATCCATTGTTTAAACATTCCAGTCTAATGCTTTAGGATACTGATCTCTCCTCCACTTCTCTCTGGAGGTGCTGATCTCTGTTAGTGCTCCCACTCAGACAATGGAATAACGCATTGAATGGAGCTCACTTATCATTAAAAGATGGGAACTCTCCACTGAGATAATTAGAATCCATGGAGCTTGGCATTAATCACAGTCACTGAATAAACAGGCTCAGTTAACGCCTTCGTTACATCTCTTTTCGTGTCACAATAAAAGTGAGCATTTACTCAGTCTAGATGGAACGGGCGAGCGTTACTGACGGATGTATCATAAATCTTTCAATTTATTTAATATTTTTTCCTTTTATGTGGATGTATTGCTGAAACACTGCAGGGTTGTATATTCCCTGCCCTGTTTATAAAAGGACACAAGGATAAAATAACAAAGCAGCTACAAAAAATGAATGGTGGGAACATTTCTAGAGACTTTAACCCAAGTTACGATACTTATTGCCCAACTTATTGCCAAATTTCTTTGCGTGAGGCTACTCCTGGTTAAAAGTGCCTCGTTATTACATCCTTTCATAACTTTGAAACAAAGCATTGAGTCTGCCACTCAGGAACGGGAAAAGCAATTCTCTCCCAATGTGACTAATACAGAGGGATAGGAGGAGGCAATTCAGCCCACACTAGCCTATTCCCACTTCAGGAGGTGGGAAGATGCAAAGGGAACTATTCAAAAAAGAGAGAAGTGTTACTGCAGCTGTAAGGGGTGTTACTGAGAGAGCACCTGCAGTACGTTGTGTTGTTTGTGTATCTGTAACTGAGAAGGGAGGGACCTTCATTTGATACAGTTTACCAGCCCCTCATAATCCACGAGTTGCTGTGTCATTTAATGTCTCGGGACTGTTACAGAGGGACCGGAGGGAGACCATTCAGCCTCTCGAGTCTGTCACACAGGAATAGGAAGGAGGTCATTCAGCTTCACAAGCTTGTTGCGGACTGACAGGTAAGGATCTGACATCTGAATACAGGCTGGGTTGACCAGTAGTAGTCAGGGTCAACCATTTAACAGCTGCTCTTCATAACCTATGTGGCAACAAGATGGCTTCTCGGTGCAAATAACATGACAAAATAGCTTCTAGGCTGCACACTGACAATTCTGCTAAAACTGCAGAAAATAGCTTTTATGCTACTAACTCCTAATTCTGTATAAGTGACTAACCACAGTATGCTTTAGTAGTGATTATCAGACAATGTGCACTTTAAAGCATAGAATAACTCAGCTAGATAAGACAGTTTTAGCCGGCGTTTAGCTGCAGGTGCAATGGCTCCGTTAGTGAGATCAGGGTGGCCTGTGTTGGAACATAAAGTTAGTTCCCAGGAAATATCATTGGACCAAGGAAGTCTCACATAAAGCAATATCGTGTTTTGATTGGTTATTGTCTGAATGTACTATTCGATCGTGGCCTGTACTATTCTTTAACGAAAGTATTTTTAAAAGTCTGTGTCTTCAGCTTTGTGCAGTGTTACACCAAGGAGCACGGAAGCGTATAACCTCTGTGTATTTGCACGCTCTGTACTCGGCCGTACGAGAAATAAAGAGTGCAGTCTTAACAGCCAGACCAATTAGGAGTGTTTATTGACAGATCACGGAACCGAGAGACCTCGCCGGGGGTCCAGATCTTCATCTGGCGTCGTGACTCGGATTCGGTAGAGATGGATTGTAGACAACAGTATAAAAGACTCCAGTCCTCCACTATTCAATGCAGAGAAATTGGCCGGCCAGACATGAGTATTGTCTCTGTTTGGTTTTTCTCACATTCAAACGTTGTTGACTCGACCCCTCGCTCTGTATCGTCCAAGTCCAGCCTGAAAATATCCTGATAAAAATACATTGTGAAATGAGAAAAAGGAGTCGGGAACTCCAGGGAGATGTCCAAACATCTGGCATGCCAGATCAGTATGGACTGGTACAAGATTTAAGAGCTATCAATGCTATTGCACAGCCTGATCATGCTCTGGTCCCAAACCTCTCACCCTCACAGTTGGGTCTGCATTGATCCAACATGGAGACGACCACCTTGTTGCCAGTCTAGATGAAGAATCTAATCACTACGTTGTCGTCCTCTTCAACTATCTGAAACGCCTGAACTATTTTGTCTCTCCCAAAAAAAGTCTCAATTGCACAATGCCAGGTATAGTTTCTAGATTTCATACTGTCAGCTGTCACACGTTCCCTTGAGCAGAGCTGTATTACTCCTATCGACAACTTCCAAGTCCCAACAACTGCGAGGTAGGTTCGCCCGTTCCTGGGCATGGTCAAACTCTGCCGACAATGGATCCCTAACGCTGCCCTCCTCGTTCAGATGTTGACCCCCTTTATTTCCTATGAAGGTACCCTCGAGCTGTCCTCAGAGGAAAAGCAAGCTTTCGGGGAACTTGAACAAACCCTGTCATAAGCTCCAGCTTTGGGAAGGCCCCTGCATAACAGACCTTTCCAACTTTACTGCACTGTTCTGGATAACAGTACTTCCTCATTTCTTACTCAACTACATAGAGATCACCACCGCCCAGTTGTCTATTTCACAACTCAACTTGACTCTGTTACTTTAGGAAATCCCCGTTGTACTCAGAACCTTTCTGCTATGTATCTTAGATTATAGTCCACAGAAACCCTTACACTTCAACAGGATATTTTCGTCCACAGTTCTCATGCGGTGATCGCCCAGCTGGGATAATTGCAAACTTAACATTTAACTGGGGCTCTCCAAAACCCTTAAGAGATTTACCTCCTAAACAACCCCCGGCTGATCTGTAGTTATTGTACCACCATTCAACCTGCCAATTTCCTTGCACATCCCCCATCACCCTTATCCACTCCAGACCATGACTGAATTCTCCTCATCAATGAGGATATCCACATTCGTCAAAATCTTTCCCATGTCACTATTGCAGACTTTGGCAACAATACGTTCACTAATGGTAGTTCGTCTACTGGCCATACAGGTACTTAGTTATCATGTGACATAATAATTTTTGACAGTGGCTTCATCCTGGAATCAGCTTCTTTTGAGATTTCCTTTTCTGTCCAACAAGCTGAACTTCTTGACCTGATCAGTGCTTGCGTCTTTGGGACAGGCCTTCATGTTAACATGCACACTGGCTCCAGTTAAACTTTCAGAGTTATGAATGTTTTTTGGTGAATTCTGGAAAAATGCAGGGTTTATGACCTCTTCAGCTTCTCGCATACCAATGGCCAACCTCTGTCGACATGTGTAACCGTGCTGTTGATGAGGCCACAAGAGCAGCCTCTCATGGCCATCTTATGATTTTGCCTAACATGATGAGCCAGACTGAAAGGTAGAGAGTGCATCAAAGCTGCAGAAAAGAAGGTTTTTGGGGAAGGTTTGTTCAATGAGTCAGTATGGACGGGAGTTAGGACAAGCAAGGGAACAGCCACCGCATTGGGGGATCTCGATAGACCACCTAATAGCAGCAGGGAGATTGAAGATCTCATAGGCATACAGATTCAGGAAAAATGCAAAAGTAGCAGGGTTGTTGTTATGGGTGATTTCGTCTTTCTCAATATCGACTAGAACCTCCTAAGTGTAGATGGTTTGAATGGTGCCAATTTTATCATGTATGCTCAGGATTGTCTCCTTACACAGTATGTCAACAGACCGTCGAGAGGAGAGGCCATTTTGGACATGATGCTCAGCAACGAGCGAGCACAGGTGTCAGATCTCACAGTGGGAGAGCACTTTGGTAACAGTGATCATAAATGCCTCACATTTACTACAGCCTTGTAAAGTGAAAGGAACAATTACCAAGGGAATATATTTAATTGGGAAAAAAGAAACTATGATGCTATCAGGCAGGAGTTGGGAAGTATAGACTGGGAGCATTTGTTCCACAGAAAGGGCACAGCAGACAAATGGAGACTATTTAAAGAGAAGTTGCTGCGAGTGATGCACAAATTTGTTCCTCTGAGGCAGGTAAGAAGAGGTAAGATTAAGGAACCTTGGATGAGGAGAACAGAGGAAGTTCTCGTTAAAAGGAAGAAGGCAGCTTATGTAATGTGGATGAAGCAAGGATCTAGCACAGCTTTAAAGGATTACAGGCTTGCTAGAAAATGAGCTCAGAAATGGACTGAGGAGAGCCAGGAGGGGACATGAAAAAGGCTTGGCAAGAAGGATTAGGGAGAACCCAAAGGCGTTTTATTCATACGTGACGAATAAGAAAAATGATCAGGGAGAAGTTAGGGTTGATCAGGGACAGTGGAAGGAATTTGTGCTCGGAGTCTGAGCAGATAGGGAAAGCCGTACATTAGTTTTTTGCTTCGGTTTTCACCAAGGAAAGGGAACTTGTTGTACATGAAAACTTAGAGGAGCTGGGAAACATTTTTGGCCATTTGAAGATTAATGAAGTTGATGTGCTAGAAATTTTGGAAAGCATTAAGATTGATATGTCCCACGGCCAGACCAGATTTATCCGTGGCTGTTCTGGCAAGCGAGAAAGGAGGGTACTAAAGCGCTGGCAAGAATATATGCCTCCTCTCCACGGCAGTCGTACAGGAGGATTGAATGGGCACTGTGCTTCGGCCTCTGCACTTTGTAGTTTTTATAAATGACTTGAATGTTGAGGTTGAGGGGTGGGTTTGTAAATTTGCAGATGACACGAAGGTTGGAGGCGACTTAGACAGAATGCAGATCTGGGCTGAAAAATGGCAGATAGAGTTCAACCTGGATAAATGAGAAGTGATGCATTTTAGAAGGTGGAACTGGAATGCTGAAAATAGGATTAAAGACCGGATTCTTGGCAGTGTGGAGGAACAGAGGGATCTGGGTGTGCAAGGACATAGATCCCTCAAAGTTGCCTCAGAGGTGGATAGGGTTGTTAAGAAAGCATATGGTGTTTTGGCTTTCATTAACAGGGGGATCGGGTTTAAGAGCCGTGAGGTTTTGCTGCAGCTCTACAAGTCCCTGGTGAGGCCACACTTGCAATATTGTGTCCAGTTCTGGTCGCAGTACTATATGAAAGATATAGAGGCTTTGGAGACGGTGCAAAGAAGATTTACCAGGATGCTGCCTGGACTGGAGGGCTTGGCTTATGAAGAAAGGTTGAATAGGCTCGGATTTTTATCTCTGGAGAGAAGGCGGAAGAGAGGAGATCTGGTAGAGGTGTACAGGATAATGAGAGGAATAGATAGAGTCAATAGCCAGAGACTTTCCCCCTGGACAGGATTGACTGGTACTAGAACTCATAGTTCGAAGATATTAGGAGGAAGGTATAAAGCAGACGTCAGAGGTAGTTTTTTTTTTACACAGAGAGTTGTGAATTTATGGAATGTATTACCAGCGGTGGTAGTGGAAGCAGAGTCAGTGGGGACATTTAAGCGACTGCTGGACATGCACATGGATAGCAGTGAGTTGAGGGGTGCATAGGTTGTTACTATATTTTACATTAGGATTAAATCTCTACACAACATCATGGGCCAAAAGACCTGTTCTGTGCTGTAGTTTTCAATGTTCTATGTTCTGCGTTCTCTGACAAGAGTGAGTCGACAAACTAATTCCAACTGTAAAAGATGTTGAAAGACGTCATTGAGTTGCAAAGGTGTCAGCACTATAAGTATGTTTTGGTCATTGTTGATTTTTTTCCTTGATGGTTTGAAGCTTACTCCACTTCCAACGCTACTGCTAAAACAGTTGTAAATATTTTACTCAAGGAGAATATTATCCGTTTTGGTTTTCTCGTTTGTCTACCTTCTGACAATAGCCCTCATTTTATTTGAAATATTAATGAGGAATTATGCTCTCATTTTGGGATCCATCACCAACTTATTGTCCACAGGCTGCAGGACTCGTGCAACATGGTGACCAGAGTCTGAAGACTAAACTTGCCAAATGGTCTCTTGAGACAGGTCTATCCTGGGTTCGGTTGGTGCCTCTGGTATTGTTCCACCTACGATACACTCCTTTGGGGAAAACTCGCTCGCCCCAAGCCGAAAACATCCATGGTCGAGCTGTCTGCTCACCTTGGAATGATGATTCCTCTCCACTTCCTTTCAAACACATTATTGAATATATGTCCTCCTAAATTCTTTCTTTGACCAAACGTTTGTGAGGTCTTCACTCCAAGGTCTGTGCTGCTCATGAGAAAGTCCCCTTCCTCAACAACATTCCAACTGTTGAACCCGGCTCTCTCAGTCTCATCAAGAATTGGATAAGCCACAGCCTCGAATCTCCTCACCACTCTGACTGTTGTAAAGGTCGCCGGGCATTCCGCCAGAGTTCACCTTCATCATTCCAAGGTCATTAGATGAGCCCCTTCAGGGGTGGGGCTGGGGGGGTAGGTATTGTGGTGACAGTGATGATGGAGATGGAGACGATGGAGAACTGGAAGATGAACCGGAATGATAACAAACCAGATTACTATGATATAGCTGCATGTTTCGAATCATAATTCTTCTTCTCTTTTGCCTATCCTAATCCTTGATGCAGAACAACCATTATGATGAAGATCGAACTTACCCTGTTCTGTGGACTCGTTGTCACCAGCATAAGTGCTGAAGAAGGGGCTGCTTACCCGTGTGATCCTGAGCAACCCGAAACTGTGTACCGATTAAGCCAAAAAGATGTCCCTGTGTGCCCGAGAAACTGATTCCTTTGATGCATGGAATGTTACCAAGAATGACTGCTTCTATGGTCACCTGCACCAAGAAGATCGGACAGTTAATTTACAGAACAAGTCTCAATGGGCTTTACCTTGTCAAGGTGTTTTGTGCCAGTTTGATTTCTGTTGTCCTTTCAGCGTTCTGGGTAAGCGTTGCCTGTACTCAAAGAGGCCGAAATCGGCACGTCACAAAAGACAAAGGGGAGATGTCGTCTTTCATTAACAATTAGATTTTGAAAATTCAGCGTAAAATATTCGGACAGGATGAAGTGTTCTGTTACGCCGTCACATCATCAAAGGACTCTTGGACCCTTTTTCCCCTCCTGAGTCCCAACTTCAGAGTATGTAAGGCGGTTATGGGATATGATGCTTTCTTCAATTATAAATATCCCCACCTGCTAGCTGCCTGTGGAATTCCTCTAATAATCCAGGGGAAGCCTATCCAATTTGTTACAACTGTACAGAATGGGGATGCACTTAAGTGAATGTGACTATGTTTATTCCATGTGCTTTGGTCCAATGTACCAACCGCTACTGCCTCCCTGTGGCACCTCGCATCCCATGGAGGAGTGTTTCTCTTTGTTGTGGGTATTCAGGCTCTTTGTGATATTGATAATGGCACACACCTTACTATGAGACCCCTAATAGCACCTCCACCTTCTCAATTGTGGGATGGAAGGAACCAGTCTGGGAGAATAATCACATCTCTTCCTGAAGGAAACACCACTTTTTATTGAACAGCTTTCACCCTAAGAGCCCAGTGCGAACATATTTTGCAGCTATGGACTACCCATACTTTCAGGTTAGTCACAAAGACATGCCTGTTTCTTACTGGGAAGCCCCCTCCATTATCTATACTAAACCCAGACATTATTTTCAGCCAAGACAAACGGACTAACTTCATTGTACTTAATGAAATAGGTAATCCATGTGCTGTAGCTGTAGGGGCAGTTTTCATAACTACTGTTCCCTGTCCAACTAACTTGGAATGTGGTTGGGGTTTCCCTACCAAATGTTCAGTTTCACCTCTATTCTGTGCACATTGGAGGGATGGTAAGGCTTTGGGTAACAGTGAAGCCCAGTTTCTGGCTTACACATTTCTCAGAACCTTTTCCTGAGGAGGATTTGCCGGAATTATTTGCCATCAATATTGAAACTACCTTATTTGTGGTCTAACCCGGTTGGGCAAGGAGACCACTTAGACTTAGCAGGAGGTAAGGACACGCTCTCAGAATTACATGTATCTTCCCAGCAAAACCGGTATGTCCTCGATTACCGACACAGCAAAGAGGGTCCGGTTTGTTCCATAGTAAAGGGCAAGAGTATGATGGGGATTTTGACCTCATAGAGAACATTTGCAGGTAGATAACATCTGCACCTTCGACAATCAAATGATAGAAGCCACTGCATGGCGAGATGATGTGGGCTGCTGTATCCACGAGTGTCACCCTGAGAGCAATATGGTGTGGGATGCTATAGCCCAGAGTATTCCCTTGAAAGTGACGTGGTGTGAGCTGGTGTAAGCCTCAGTATTACTGTGTCACTGATTGAAATGGAGTGTCATTGAGTCATAGAGTAATTGAGCATGGGAACTGGCCCTTCAGCCCAAACCGGTCCGTGCTGACCATGCTGCCCACTCAACTAATTCCAATTGCCCACATTTGAAACATATCGCTCTCAACCCTTCCCATTTATGTATCAATTCATTTTTTTACATGTGACTATTGTACCTGCCTCAACCACTTTTTCTGGCAGCCCATTCCATTTCAAAAACATTCTCTGCATAACGAAGTTGCCCGTCAGCTCCTTCTTAAATCTTTCCCCTCTCACCTTAAACCGATGCCCTGTAGTTTACAGTCCCTCATCTCTGGAAAATGATTCTATGCATTCATCCTATCTATGGCCGTCATAAAAACACCCCCTCATTCTCCTACATTCCAAGGGATGATATCTGAACCTTGCCAACCCTTACCTATAATGCTGGTCTACTAGTCCTGACAACATCCTTGTCAAACTTACTTGCACTCTTTCCAGGTTAACAGGGTGATCAAAACTGTACACATTACTCCAAGTGTGGCCTCTCCAATGACTTACAGAATGGTGGCATAGTGTCTCAACTCCTACATTCAATGCTTTGAACGATGAAGGCCAGCATGCTAAATGCCTTCTTTACTGCCCTGTCTACCCGTGATGCGTCTTCCAGTGAAGCATGGACTTAAGGTCCGAGGTCCCTCTATTCCACAACACTCCTCAGAACTTAACCATTTACTGTATTAGCCCTATCTTTGTTTAACTTTCCAAAGGGTAACACCTCCGACATATCTGTATCTAATTGCAGTTGCCAATCATCAGCTCACTTCCCCATCAGATTAAAATCCCCCTATAATTTCTGATAACGTTCATTGCCATCAACGTTACCTCATAATTTTGCATCATCCATAAATGTAGTAAATTTCTTGGGAGTACTTGGAGTATGTTGTGCAGTTTTGGGCCCCATATTTCAGTACAGATATACTTGCCTTGGAACGTGTTCAAAGGAGCTTCACGAGAATGGTCCCAGGAATGAAAACCTTAACATACGAGGAACCTTTGAGGACTCTGGATTTTTACTCAATGGATTTTAGAAGGATGAGGGGAGATCTAATTGAAAGATACCGAATACTAAATAGTCTGGACAGAATATATGTTGTGAAGATGTTTCCATTCGAAGAATAGACTCGGACCCGAGGGCACAGTTTTCGAGTAAAAGGAACAATAGTTAGAACGAAGATAAAGAGAAACTGTTTCAGCCAGAGACTGGTGAATCTATGGAATTCAATGCCACAGAAGGCAGTGGAGGTCAGGTTACTGAGTATATATAAGACTGAGATGGACAGGTTCTGGATTGTCAAGGGGATCAATGGTTATGGCGAGAAAGCAGAAGAATGGCGTTGAGAAACGTATCAAACATGACTGAATAATGGAGCAGACTTGCCGAGCTGAATATTTCATTTTCTGCTCCTATGTCTTATGTCTTCATCATGCCTTGTATATTCACATCCACATCATTTATGTAAATAACAAATAACAAAGGTCTCAGCACCGACACTTGTGGCACGCCATTAGTTATAGACCTCCAGTCAGAGAAACAATTTTGAATCCAATTAGTTAGCTCTCCCTGGATCCCATGTCACCGAACCTCACTGACTAACCTGCCGTATGGGATCTTGTCAATAGTCTTACTAAAATCGGTATACAGATCATCCATTGTCCTCCCCTTATCTATTCTCGTAGTTACCTCTTTGAAACAATTTAAAACATTTGTCAGACATGATTTCCCTCACACAAATCCATGCTGACTATTTCTAATCAGACCTTGAATTTCCAAATGTTGGTTCATCCTGTCTCTCAATATCTTCTCCAACAACTTGCCTAAAACTTATGTTATGCTCACTGACTAAGTGCTCCCTGGATTGTCTTGGCTCCCTTTCTTAAACAATGAAACCACTCCAGTGGAAAACGATGAAGCAACAATCTGTGCAAGGGCCTCTGTAATTTCTTCCCTAGCCTCCCATAACATCCGAGGATGGACATGTTCTTGCCCAGGGGATTTATTCACCTTATTGTGCTTTAAGGTAGCAAATATCTCCACTCTGGTAATATGTATGCGGACCAAAACATTCCGAATGGTTTTCCTTATTTCCTTAGTTTGCATCATTTGCTCCTGAGTAAACATGGAGGAGAAATATTCATTAAACAATCCCCCCACGTCCTGGTGATTCCACACAAGGACATCTATCTCATCTGTAAGGGGACCTATTCTCTCCTAAGCCACGCTTCTACTCATAATATGGCGAGAGAATCTTTCACCTTTTCTGAGAGATCCATGTCATGCCTTTTTTGGGGGGCGTTTGATTCCCCTCTTAAGGGTGCTTCTACACTTTGTGTAGTCATCTAAGCATTGACTTAAGCCCGATATCTCAAACCCAATGTATGCCTTCTTTATTGTCCTTACCAGAGCCTCAATATCCCTCGCCATCCAAGGATCAGATTCACCCTCAACCACCGTCTATCTAATGAAAATAATCTTAATTTGTTAAATCCCTCTTCATGGCTGGCACCCACAATACCAGGCAACATTCTGGTGAACCTCCTCTGCACCCTTTCCAAACTATCCGCATCGTTTTGCTAGTGTGGCGACCAGACTGTACGCAGTATTCCAAATGTGGCTGAACTAAAGTCTTATACAATGTAACATGACCTGCAAACCCTTATATTCAATACCTGGTCCAATGAAGGAAACCATGCCGTGTGCCTTCTTCACCACTCTACCGGTCTGCCTTGCCACCTACAGGGAACAATGGACCCCAACACCTAGATGTCTCTGTACATCAGTTTTCCCCAAGACATTTCTATTTAATCTATAGTTCGCTCTTGGATTGGATTGTACAAAATGCACCGCCTAACATTTGTCCACATAGAACTCCATCTGTCATTTCTGTGCCCATCTCCCCAATCTACATATATTCTGCTGTATTCTCGGACAGTCCCCTTCACTGTTCGCTACTCCACCAATCTTAGAGTCACCTGCAAACTTGCTAATGAAACAAGCTACACCTGCCTACAAATGATTTATGTATACCACAAAAAACAATGTCCCAGCAAGGGCTCCTGTGGGACACCATTTTGAGGAGCTCCTTTCCATTATTCCTCTTTGTCTCCTGTTGCCTAACCAGTTCTCGATCCATCTAGCTAGAACACCCATGCAACTTCACCTTCTTCATCAGCCTACCATGGGGAAATGTTTCAAACGTCTTCCTAAAGTCCATGTATATGACATCTATATCCCTTCCCTCATCACTCAACTTTGTCACCTCTTCAAACAATTCTATTAAATTTGTAAGCCATTACCTTACCTTCACAAAACTATGCTACCAAGCACTGAGAAGTCATTTTATTACAGATGGGTATATATCCCATCCCTCAGTAGCTTCCCTACCACTGATGTCAGGCTCACAGGTCTGTAATTTCCTGAATTATTCCTTAAACAAGTAGATACCATTAGCAATTCTCCATTCCCCAGGGTCCTCCCCCGTATTCAAGGAAGCTGCAAAAATATCTGCTAAAGCCTTAGCTATTTCCTCACTCGCTTCCTCAGTAACCTGGGGTAGATCCCATCCAGACCTGGGGACTTGTCCTCCTTAATGTCTTTTGAAAATCATAACACTTCCTCCCTCCTTACGCAGACTTGACCAAGAGTAATCAAAGATCTATCCCTAACCACAACATCCACCATGCCCCTCTCCGAGGTGAATACTGATGTACAGTATTCATTAAGATTCTGTTCCGAGTTCTCTGCCTCCAAGCATATCTTTCCTGCTTCTTTCTTGAGTGGGCCAACCCTTTCTCTATTTATCCTCTTGCTCGTTATATATGAACAAAAATCTTTGAGGTTTTTTCTGAATCCTGCTCGCTAAAGATATCTCATGACCCCTTTTCGCCCTCTTAATTCCTCATTTTAGATTGGTCCTACATTCACAATATTCTTCCAAGGCTTCCTCTATCTTCATTCGCCTAGATACTATATACACATCCTTTTTCCTATTAGCTAATTCACAATATCATTTGTCATCCCTGTTTTCCTAACTTTGCCATTTCTATCCATAGTTTTCACAGGAACAGATCTCTCCTGAAAACGAATTAACTTCGCTTCAAAAGTCTTTCACTTATCAAACGCGGATTTCCCTTCAAACAGCTGTTCCCAATCCACGTTCCCTTGCTCTTTCTGAATTTTGCTATAGTTGGCCTTCTCCCAGTTGAGCGCTCTTCCTTTAGGATCACTTTAATCTTTCTCCATGACTATTGTAAAACTAAAGGAATTGTGATTATTATTCCCAAAGTAATCCCCCACTGTAACTTCCACTGCTGTGCGGGTTCAGTTCCCAACCCCAAGTCAAGCGTGGCCGCTTCCCAAGTTGAACTATTTCTCTATTGCTCTAGAGAACGCTCCTGGATGCTCCTTACATATTCTGCTCCATCTAGACCTCTAACACTAAGTGAATCCCAGTCCATGTTGGGAAAATTAAAATCTCCCATCACCACCATCCTGTTGCTCCTACATCTTTCTGTGATATATCTACATATTTGTACCTCGATCGGTGTCGGGAGGCCTGTAGTACCATCCCAGCATTGTTACTGCTCCCTTTCTATATCTGAGCTCTGCCCATATTGCCTCACTGCTCTAAGGTTCCATGGTGCACTCCTTCAGCACAGCTGTGATATCTTCTTTGACCAATGACGCTTCTCCTCCACCCCATTTCCCTTTCTCTCTACTCCGCCTGAAGCATTAATATCCTAGGATATTTAGTTGCCAATCACGCCATTCCCTCATCCATGTCTCAGTAATATCAATAACATTATATTCCCAAGTGCTATTCCATTCCCTCAGTTCATCTGCCTTACCTACTATATTTCTTGCATTAAAACTACAAGTCCTTCTGTATTCATCCTCCGCTTCCTGCCTCCTCTTCCCCTCAGTCATGCTGATTTCATTATCTAGTTACGTAGGCTTTAGATACTACTTCCTTTCTGTTCTCTAAATTCCTCCTTTGTTTTCAGATCATCTGCCACATTAGTTTAAACCCTTCCCAACAGCGTTAGCAAATGCACTCCATCGGACATTGGCTCTCGTCCTACCCAGATGTAGACTGTCCAATTTGTGATAGTCCCACCTCCCCAAGAACCAGTCCCAATATCCCAAAAATCAGAACCCCTCCCTCCTGCGCCATCTCTCATGCCACACATACTCCCTGATTGTTCGATCATTTCTACTCTGAATAGCACTTGACACTGGTAGCAATCCTGAGATGACTATCTCTGAGGTCCTACTTTTTAACTTGGTTCCTAACTCCCTAATTTTGTTTCTTGTAGGACCTCATCCCGGCGGCACATTAATGAAGAGAGACTTCATTCAGGCACATGAAGTATTAGGGATACTATATTAGACTGATGAATGGACTCTGTAACTTCAAATAATGCTGATCTTGTTCATGTTGATGGTGTTTTTTTGAATGTCCTGCGCATTGTAACCTCTACGCCTTACTCTCTCCAAGTTTATTTTTCACCCTACGATCTGTGTGTCCTTGCTTCCTGTCATCTGCCTGTACTGCTCGCAAATAAAGCTTTCCTTAGGCACATGTGACAATAAATCTAATAAATTAATTATTTCTCACCCGGAAAGTGTCTCTTTTAGAAATATGTGAACGTCGCTAACCCTCACGTTTCAACGTAATCATCCCTTTTTGTCTCCTAGCACGACAGATTAAATACCCATTTCCATCACTATCTCCTCATGGATTCATCATCTCATGGATTAGACTGCGAATACTTGATTGAGCTGTGTCTGTGTTACTGGGATCGTGCCTTACAAAAGAGACCATACCTTTTCACAGTGCGTCAAATACTCTATCATCAAGGTCCTACAAATACAGGAAGACGGCTTTACTTATGCATTTGAATCATATTACAATGAAGGGCAGCATACTATATACGATGCTCAATGCTTACGGCCTTGGATGTGCTATTTTAGTTGACTCATGATCAAGGACATTCAGGTCATTTTGAAAAACAACACTTCTCAACCTTGTACTATTTAATCAATACAAATGAGATGCATGCTGTTTATTTCTCACGTCCAAATCATCTCTATGCCTTGCAAACTGTTGTAGTTCAAACACTGAAACTTGTGACATCCCATGAGTAACTGCCTTCAGTCCATAAAAGTGCAAAAGCTCTGTATTGCTTCCACTGACCAATTTTCAATCCATGTTGTATATCCAGATCACCCCGTCGGCAACTTTTCAATGTACTCTAACTTCTTCTGCTCACTTGTTAGCAACAATGTAAAAAGATATTCTGCAAATTCAAATACACCACTCCCACTGGTTTTCTTTTATGGATGTATCAATTAACACAAACTCTACAGGTTTCTCAACTGTGATTTCTGGCCAAGTCACATCATGATTTCCCAAGTGTTGAGTTATAACATTTCTCATAAAAATTTCTAATATTTTCCTCAGACCTATCATCAAGGTAACCTTTTCTTTAGTTTCCCTCCCACTCCGGTTTTAAATATTTAGGATTACAATAACTACTTTCCAGTCTGCAGGAACGAGAATTTCCAGAGTCTAAAGAAACTTGAAGGGTAATCAATACTTCTTTCTTGCCGTTATAACGTTTAAAAGACATTTGCATAAGTACACGAATAGGAAAGGTTTAGACGAATATGGGCCAAGCGCGGGCAGGAGGGACTAAGTTAGTTTGACATTGGAATAGTCATCATGGACCGGTTGGACCAAAGGGTCTGTTTCTGTCCTGCATGACTCTGTAACTCTTTTACTATCTGTATTGCCACTTCCCTGAAAAATCTGGGATGGAGCTCATTTGGTGCAGTAACTTGCCAAAGCTCAATTCAATTAATTTTTGAGTAAGTTCATTTTATTAATTCTAATCATGCACATGGTCTTATTTTCATCAGTCAATCTATCCCATATTATTTCTAGAAGATTTTCGGTACTTTCCATTGTGGTTACAGTGCAAAGGTATTACCCGAAGCAGCAGGCAGAGATTTATTCCATCAGTGTGTGAAAACATCGGAGCACTGCAATTGGGAGATGATGGACGTGACACCCACTCCTGCTCAGAAAGTTCTACAATCAAGACAGTTCAATGAAACTGTCACTTCCTGGTCACTGCCAGCATAGTCCTCTCCCTCGTGCGAGGTTACAGGTTATGCTGAAACTCATTTTAGAATGAAACTGACTTCACACTTTGCACCAGGCATAGATCCAGGACGAGGTAAGGAAAAGTTTGTGATCAAAATATGTGTAACGAGACGAATTGCCAGAAGGGAATTGTAACTGGAAAGGTGTGGATGACAGTTTATTCAGAAACAGCGTTGAGGCAGAAGTGAAGACTGGGGAAATTGTGAAGGTGGGAGTGGACAGGTTTTGTGGTAGATGGAATATTGAGATATAAATCAGTTCATGATAAAATAGTGTAATCGTGGTTATGACCACTTTCACTTCTCCTCAGATGTTTGTAAGCCAGGGATATGAAATTCACGGAAAGAAATGGAGATTGTGATTAAAAGCGAAGACAATAGTTTGGATCTTTGCCAAATATGCATTGCAGAGAAAACGATGACATTCACAACGAGTTAGTGAATTAGTAAATGGGCAGAGATAGACTCATCAGGAACATCAATAATAGCGAGGATGGGATAGTAACCTGCCTGAATAGTCATTACACAGCGTCAATCGAGATGTTGTTACTACACTGAAGTATCCTCAACCACAACTACCAATATAAAAACTGCTTCTGGGCACAACTGATCTGAACATACACAAGAAATATGGATTTCCCTGGATTTTACTCTCACAGCTCTTACCAGTTAATTGTTTATCATTTACTCAATGCAATTCTATAATCTGTTTATAATGATGCAAACATATTATTACACAATTTATATGCCTTTTCTTTTTGAGATTTTTTTGTAGCCTTAGCGCAAAGGTAAGTGTTTTGTTTAAAATTGACCTGTTTATTGGGATTCAAGGGTCAGACGTAGTATGCATTTCTCATGGGTTAAGAAACAGAAAGGAATAGAAGACAGTGGCTGTGGAGACTGATGAGGAGTAAAGTGACATCCCCACCAGTCCCCAATATCTTCTTGAAGGACAGAATAAATAAATTGCAGTGAAAGGAACAGAAAATCTTCAGAAGAAAGAATAGCAAGTGACAATGTAAACAAAACAGAATAATTGGAATGATTTGTGTATGTGTGTGCACAGATAGATACGATTGTTCATATGTGTGCAATATATTCAGAATGAACAAGAGAGACTTACTTAACAAACATGATGCATGTGATGTACAAAAATTATAAAATATTAATATGTTATTTAATCTTCAACTGAGATGTTATGTTCCCCTTCCCTCAACGTACCGTCTGGCTCCTGCCCCTTTCTGGCATTCCCTAATCTAATCTTTCATTCTTATCGGAATGGATGTTATAAATTCCTGCTTCTGGTGTTCCAACTTGTTTCAGTTAATCCATTTTCTGCCAGGAAACATATACTGGGTTCTGTCAACAGGTGGTGCTTGCCATATTGATGGAGATAAAGGTTCTGGCACCAAATCCAGGATTTCAATTTATTAATCTGTTGCACATACAATGGTCAAAGTACCACAGTACACAGGAATTGTCAAACCAATACGGAAGCACATCTAATTCTATCAATCATGTACACTTTCCTATTTTTATATCTCTACGTCTGTATTCTCTCTCTCTGTCTCCATCTTTCCATTTAGTTAATAAATCCTCCAATTATTCTTCATGTCCCATGTCTCAAACCGCCCTCCTTCAATTTACATCTATTGCGCACTTTTGGATCAGATGGCTTATAATTGAGTAATGTATATAAAAAGACAGGAGCGAGGCGTTGGATAGAGTTAGTTGGAAGGGGAGCTGAGCACGGCAATATGGTGAAGCAGCAACGACAGGAGTTTCTGGAGATAATTCAGCATCACATCAGAAATTCATCCCAAGTAAGAAGAAAGATATTCAGCAGAAGACAAGGCAGCCATGAGTGATAACGAGCTCAGGGACAGAATAAAAGTAAAAGAAAATGCCCGCAATGTGGTGAAGATTATTGGGAATCTAGACGATTAGGAAACCTATAAATTCCAGCACGGATATCTATTAACAGCAAATGGGAAGAGAGGGTGAAATATGATATTACGCTTATTAATCGTGTAAAAGAACATTGAAAGAGATTTTTAGATATACAACAAGGAAGACAGGGAGTAAAGAACAAACAAAGGAATGTTGGAAAATGAAGCTTGAATAGTTATGGGAAGCAACGGAATGGCAGAGGAATTGAATAGATACTTCGCATCAGTCTTCACGGTAGAAGCCACTAGCAAAATGACAGAACTTTAAGACAGTCAGCGGGTAGAGGTGAGTATAGTGACCACCAGTAAGGTGAAGGAGCTGGGGAAGGTGAAAATGGATCAATCCGCCAGACCAGCTGGAGAACACTCCATAGTTCTAAAGGAATGCTGATGGTGATTATGGAGGCACTGCTGGAGATTTGTCAGGTAATTTTGGAGTGAGGGAGGATTGGTAAATGTAACCACCCTGTTTAAGGAGAGAGGGACACAGAAGACAGGAAATTACAAATGGCCAGGCAAGTTGAAACTGTTGTATAGAAGGACTTAATGGAACCTTACGTGTATGAATAGATGCGTGGAGTATAAGAACAAGGAAGTTCTGAAGTATATTGGACGTGGTGTGATGAAGCTACAGCATAACAAGAGTTACATTTACAATGCTATTGCGAACAGCAGACTTGAAAGTACGGTTAAAACAATGGAAATCATTTCGAAGCAGACAGGAGCATTAGTGACAAAGAGACTATTTCATTGACCCTGTAGTGAGAATGTTGAGATAAGCTTGTCAGTAAGCAGGAAAAAAAAATTGTAGATAAAGCACAATAAAATATGTTGCTGCCGATATAGCAATACATATGAAGCTGAAAAAGCACAGCAGGTCAGACAGTATCCTAGGAACAGGAATGTCAACGTTTCAGGCTGAAAGACTTCATCAGGATTTGGCTGGGGGAAGGGGAGCCGTGAAGTAAATAGTGGGAGGGGCGTGGGGCTGAGGGAAGGCTAGATGGGGTGACTATGGGGAGGCAAGTAGGGGGATAATGTGATTGGTCAGTGGGAAGGATGCAGCGGATATGAGAATAGGAAGATGGACAGCTTAGGTCAGGTCAGGGAAGGGGAACATGGAATAAGGCTGTGGGTGGAGAGATTTCGAAGCCAGTGAAGTAAATATTGATACCAGTGAACTGTAAGCTCTCCAGCTGAAAGATCAGGTTGTGTTCTCTAATTTCTGTTTGGCCTCACTCTGACAGTGGAGGAGGCCAAGGATGGACCTGTGGCCGGGTGAGCTGGGGTGTGGGGGGAGTAAGTAATATGGATGGCAGCTGGAATGTTGGGTTGGTTAAAGAGTTCAGAGAGCAGATGCTCCATGAATATGTTCCCGAGTCTCCCTTTGGTCTCTCTGATCGAGAGGAGACCACATTGGGAGTTGGAGACTTGCTTGGTGGGGCAGGATCAGGTGCTGTGCACGCAACAAGCAACCGGACTTTCCAGTTACCTTCAATTTTAATTCCCCTCCAACTCGTCCGGGGACATGCCCATCCTTAGCCTGTCCACTGTTAGAGGAACACCACCTGAGGCTTTGCCTTTGGAGGTGATATCCCAAGGGCCTCAATATTGACTACAGCAGCGTCAAAATTCCTCCATGTCCCAATCTCCCTGAACAGACCCACCTGTACATCTTATCACTCAAATATCCGCTTTACCCTTCCCACTGACCAATCACAGTAACCTCATACCTGCATGTATACACGACCATCATACCTACCTTTCGTCCTTCCATATTCAATCACTCCATTTCTGGGCTTCCCTCCCCCTCGCCAGTCCTGACGAAAGGTCCAAGATCAAAATATTGCCTTTTTGCTCCTCTGATTCTGTCTGGTCTGCTGTGTTTATCCAGCTCCAAGTTTATTCACTATGGCCTCTCGCACCTGTAGTACTTACTCTCTCCAAGTTGTGGAATAATGCAGTCTACATATAAGAAGAAATACATTGGGACATTTGAAAAAATCACTGTCTCATTCCTCATTTCTTAACAACCAGGTGCAGCAGCATTTCACTTGTACTCTTTCAATCCAATCTCCTGTAATTTCCCTACTCACAATGCAGTCTCATTTACATTGGGGAGAACAAACAGAGGCTGCACTGAGGAACACTCCAACTCTTTCTGTAGGAAGAGCCCTGACCCTCTCATTGTTTCCCGTTTCAATAACCTATCTTGCTCTCATGCTGACATTTCGGACCTAGGCTGTTGCAATGTTCCAGTGAAGCACAACCCAAGCTCGATTAACATCTCACTTTAGACTTTGGTACGTTACAGCCTGTAGGAGCTAATATTAAATTCCATAATTTCACAGCCTGATGCCATTATGGCTGTTCTCAAATCTTCATACCTTCCTTCTCCTGGTCTCCCAATGAATGTGCCCTGTTTCTGAATCTTTTGTCTTGCACTCAATTAAGGAACCCGGCTCCATTCTTCACAATCTGATATATGCTCATTTTACATTTGATTCTCTATTACCATAAAAAAAGTCTATACGTCAGTGGCATTGCGCCTCCACACCGTCTGTTTCCCGTCACCCCTCCTCTGGCAAGGGATTAAAAAGCCCTTTTTCCAATCCTTTTCTGTTCTGAAGAAGTGTCACACTGGACTTGAAACGCTAACTCTGTTTCTCTGTCACTGTAGATGCTGCAGATCTGCTTTGTTTCTCCAGAAATGAACAAAACACATTTTCAATAAAGCAAAATCTGTTGATACCGGAAATCTGAAACCAGAGCAAAAAGAGAATCTGCGAGCCTTGAAGAATGATCACTGGAACCAATGATTAACTCTACTTTCACTCCACAGATGCTGCAAGACCTGCTTAACGTCCCCAGCAATTCTCTTTTTCAACATGTTTCAAAGATGTGTGTCAACGTTGCTCAAACCCCCTGTCCAACCTGGAGTACCATATACCGGGAAGTGAAAGATTACACAAGATGTACAAATTCATTGGTTCTGAAACTACATGAGGCTGGCATCACTGACACTGCAGAGTACTTACTCTTAGTCAGGCAGAGAAACAAAGGGAGACGTATTCACTCTAAACACAGAAGGTCGCATATACTGGAAGGGAAAGGATTCAGATGAATATATTAAAGTGTGTTGAGGTATGAGACAAACTGTAAGTGTGACACCATAGAGAGTCCCTCAGTGGAATGAGAATATAAAATTGGACGTGTGCAACATCAGAAACCAGAGAAGGTCACTGAGTAGGTTAAATTGTTGCTACATCGATGACTGTATCGGCGCTGCCTCGTGCTCACACGAGGAAGTTGAACAGTTCATCCACTTTACCAACACCTTCCACCCCGACCTCAAAATCACCTGGACCGTCTCAGACTTCTCCCTCCACTTCCTAGACTGTTCCAATTCTATCTTGGGCGAACGAATCAACACAGACATTTCCTATAAACCGACTGACTCCCACAGCTACCTAGACTACACCTCCTCCCACCCTGCCCCCTGTAAAAACGCTATCCCATATTCCCAATTCCTTCGTCTCCGCCGCATCTGCTCCCAGAAGGACCAGTTCAAATACTGTACAGCCCAGATGGCCTCCTTCTTCAAAGCAGACGTGATCGACGATGCCCTCCACCACATCTCCTGCACTTCCCGCTCCTCCGCCCTTGAGTCCCGCCCCTCCAACCGCCACCAGGACAGAACCCCACTAGTTCTCACCTACCACCTCAGCAACCACCGTATGCAGTGTATCATCCGCCGTCATTTCTGCCACCTCCAAACGGACCCCACAACCAGGGATATATTTCCCTCCCCTCCCCTATCAGCGTTCTGAAAAGACCACTCCCTCCGTGACTCCCTCGTCAGGTCCACATCCCCCACCAACCCAACCTCCACTCCCGGCACCTTCCCCTGCAACCGCAAGAAAGGCAAAACTTGCACCCACACCTCCTCCCTTACTTCTCTTCAAGGCCCCAAGGGATCCTTCCATATCCACCACAAATTCACCTGCACCTCCACACACGTCATCTGTTGCATCCGCTGCACCTGATGTGGCCTCCTCTATGTTGGGGAGACGGGCCGCCTACTTGCGGAATGCTTCAGGGAACACCTCTGGGATGCCCGGACCAACCAATCCAACCACCCCGTGGCTCAACACTTTAACTCTCCCTCCCGCTCCACCAAGGACATGCAGGTCCTTGGACTCCTCCATCACCAGAACATAACAACACGACAGTTGGAGGAAGAGCACCTCATCTTCCGCCTGGGAACCCTCCATCCACAAGGGATGAACTCGGATTTCTCCAGTTTCCTCATTTTCCCTCCCCCACCTTGTCTCAGTCGATTCCCTCGAAATCAGCACCGCCCTCCTAACCTGCAATCTTCTTCCTGACCTCTCCGCTCCCACCCCACTCCGGCCTATCACCTTCACCTTGACCTCCTTCCACCTATCACATCTCCATCGCCCCTCCACCAAGTCCCTCCTCCCTACCTTTTATCTTAGCCTGCTGGACACACTTTCCTCATTCCTGATGAAGGGCTTATGCCCGAAACGTCGACTTTCGTGTTCCTTGGATGCTGCCTGACCTGCTGCGCTTTTCCAGCAACACATTTTCAGGTAGGTCACTGAGTACATGGCTGATGGGTGAATGAGTCTCGGTTTGAATTGGGCAACAGGCAGCAGAACTGTATTAGAGATATTGCAGCTCAAATCATGTATTCCATGTGGTGCTGTAGACCACAGCAACAGCAGAATCAGAATGATATAAAACTATAATCTGTAACTTTTTGCAGCAGATAATCCCTCAGTCTACTATTACCATCAAGCTGATCCATGATTCTGTGGCGAGTGTGGGTAAACATGCCAGGGTCAGAACCATGTGAACCTAAAACTGATGAGAACCCGTTATACATCCCACACTTGACTGGTTATATTCCAATCAGCAGAACTAACATCTTATATAGAGGGCGCAATGATCCCAAGACTAACAGATCAGATCGAAACTCAGCAGTCCTGCCACACCCAGTCATAAATGGATTACTCAACTCACTGCAGAAGAGTGTCATACACATGTCCCCATGCTAAATAACGCAACAGCTCTGCACATCAGTGCAATAGACAAGGATTCGTATCTACAACATACTCAGCCAGAAGTGTTGAGTTTATGATTCAACTCACCTCGTCAGGATGCCCACAGAATCACAGAAGACAGTTTTCACACAATTTGATTCGCTCTATGTGACATGAAGAAACATCTGAACACAGTAGATACGAAATAGGCAATATGCAACAACCCCTGTCCCCGGGGAAGCTGTTTCATTCCATTTCAGATTCTGACATCTATCTGGCAATGTGGAAAATTACTCTGACAAGTCCCTTAAGAGGAAAATAAGTACAGTATGAACAATATCATCCCCTCAACCCCATTACGCCAGTCAGATGGGTGGGAGTTCTTTTTGACAGTGCTGTGAAGCACAGCAAAAAATACCTGCTCAGTGTGGCTTCCAATAGGTCCTCATGTGGAGCTGGTGCTGTTGTGGAAATGTCACTGGATTACTAATCCAGACCAAGCAAATGCTCTGGCAGCTGGTGGAAGTCAGAAGCAATTAATAAAATGTCTAGATCCAAAATCTGTTGTAAGTAACAGTGGCCGTGAAGCCAATGTTGATTTTGAACACCAATTTGCTTCCCCAATGTACTTTCAGGAAGTGAATCTCCCGTGCTTTCCTGGTCTGGCATAAAAGTCACTCCAGACACACGAAATGTGATCAACTCTTCAATGGTCTCTGAAACGGCCAAGCAAGTTACTCAATTGTACCAAATTGTTCCGAGACCTTAAAGGATAAAACCGGGCAGAACAGCTGGCACCAGCCTCTGTATCAGAAAAGAGAATGAGAAACACAACCCTGTCGATCCTGCAGAGACGTCCTCCCGAACATCTGGGAGCTTGTGACAACATTTACCGTGTTTTCCCACAGACTGCACTGAAACATCAGGAAAGAAGTTGGTTATTCAACACAGTGAGCCTCCCACTTTCTCATCTTGGCTGACAATCTCCTCACTGCATTTCTCCTACAGCAGCCTGAGATATATTGCAATTGATTTCATCAACCAAATGTTTGAGATGTTTGGGAATAGCTGGGACCCAAGGACATCTTCCTGAGCTACTCCATGAACCTTCATCTCCAATAAAAGGATCCTTTTATTCCGGTGTTTCCGGCCCAAGCGCTCCTCTGCTGGAACTTGTACACTCTGACCTGCTTTCTTTTTCTTATTTTCTCCCCCACATCTCTCTTTGTAACTTACTGGCCTCAAACTAGCCCCATGGTTTGGAGCTCAAGCTGAGCCCAGTGCGGAGGAGAGTGAGTCCTTACTTACTTTTCTGGAGTAAGCACAGTACGTGGAATTGGCAGCGGCTACATCAGCAAAGGCAACGTGGATATGATAGGGGCCAGCAGCAGAGAGTGATGCCTGAGGATTAGAGACTTGTTGATGATTGGGTCCTGCACTAGTGATGATGAAGCGGATAGTGGAAAGCCATCATAGTAACATCAGTGAGGTGTGTCCAGCAGTAAGAGGCATGTCTCTGACATTGAAAGAGTCTGGCACAGGGGGTAATGAGCCGGTGATAGAGGAGTATCTGCCCAATGGCAAAGATGGTGCCTGAGGATTAGCATCTTCAATGTTGCTGAGGTGCGGCGTAGATGATGATGTAGCTGTCTTGGAGGGATTGGATTGCAGCGGTGGTCCATAGTGAAGAGATGTTTCACAACTCATCAACTCTCTTCAAGCTATATCCTCTGTTTATTCCATTTCCTTCAATTATCACCACTTTGTGGCAATACGTGAAAGCTTTTCACTGTAGTTTATCGTATTGATAATTTAAAATGCACCTGGTCATAAAAATCAAAATTAAAAACTTTTACTCACTCTTTCCTGCCAGCTGACTCATTCTGAAAACATGTCCAAATATTCACCACAATCCTACAAGATTTGATTTTGCACACTGGGTTTGTGACTTCAGCAAAATTCTTTCTGAAAATCTCTCTTGTAATCGTATCCTACTGAATCATCTCCCCCTCAGCCTTCTCTGCTCCAAAGTAAACAACCCGAGCTTACCCAGCCTCTCTCCATTGCTGATATTCTCCACCCCAGGGAGCATCCCGGTGAATCTCCTCTGCACCCCTCCACTACAATCACATCCTTCCTGCAATGAGGTTCCCCGGACTACACACAGTATTCAATCTTGGTCTAACCATAGACTTGTATAGCTCTGACAATGTATATGTTGGGGAATCAAGGTTGTGCCTACGGTGCTCTCTGCCTTCTTAACTAACCTATTAATCACAGTCAAAAAGTGTGTTGCTGGAAAAGCAAAGCAGATCAGCCAGTATCCGAGAAACAGGAAAGTCGATGTTTCAAGAATAAGCTCTTCATCAGGAATGTGGCCATCATTCCTGATGAAAAGCTTATTTTCAAAATGTCAACTCTCCTCCCCCTTGGATACTGCCTGACAGACTGTGCTTTTCCAGAAGTTCACTTCGTGATTCTGATCTCAAACATCTGCAGTCCTCACTTTTTCCCTAACTTGTTAACCTGTGCAATCACAGTCAGGGATCTGTGGAGAAACACCCTCTGAGCTTCCCAGTGTACTGCCATTCATTGCATACTCATATTGTTGGTTCCTTCTTCCAAAGTATATCACCTCATATTTATTAGGGTTACTTTCCATCTGGCCATCTGACCATTCCATCTGTATATTCCTGTAATATCTTCCTCACTGGCAACCACCCGGCCAATCTTTGTGTCAAACACAAACTTAATTATCACACTCCCCCACCCCACACCCCCACCCCACGCATTCGCATTCTAGATCATTTATGAATGCCACAAATAATAATGAACAGAGCACTGATCTCTGTGGTACACCAGCAAACACTGATCTCCAGTTAAACATACAGCTTCCGCCACCACCCTCTGTCTCTTGCCACTAAGACAATGTTTGATGTAACTCACTAAGTTACCCTTGATATCATGATTTTTTTTTATCAGTTTCCCATATGGGGCTTTGCCAATGACCTTGTTGGAAAACCATATAAACACGATGCTCGAAACTACCCAATATATTTTATTGGAATGGCTTCCCCTGGTGATGTCATGCTCACTATCCCTGATCAAACCTTGCCTCTCAAAATGAAGATCAATTTTCTCCTGTCCTATTTTCGCCAATACTTGGCCTAACACTGATCTACTACTGACTGGTCTACAATTCCCCGGTCTATTTCCACCACCCTTCCCATAAAGTGGGAACACAGCAGTTGTCCTCCAGTCATCTGGCATCGCCAACTTCCCTGTGGCCAGATTCGACTTAAAAAATTGAGTCAGGGCCTTTTGTCCTTTGTCTCCAACAGCAGCCTGTGGTACAACTCACCCAGACCTGGTAATCAGTCCAATTTTATACCATCCAAATCCTCCGATCCCTGCTCACATCTTATATCAGTCTGGTCAAGAGCTTCCCAGTCCATCTTCGTGAATTCTGTCCCTGCAATCTCCTTCTCCCAAATAAAACAGATATGGAGCTCTCATGTAACAAGCGATCAATGTTCTCCAGCTTCACACACAGAGTGCTCCCTTGGTCTCTAAGGGCCCCAGTTGTTTCCTGGTTATTCTGTTCTGATTAATGTACGGGGATTCTCCCTAACCTTGCCTGGTAGCACTTCTCTCTGCCGCTGTGTCAGTCCGTCTCTCTGTGTGAACTTTCTAAGCTTCACTGCGATCTCCTTTCATTTTGGCAATCACTGGAGAACAGAAACTGAGTTTCTCCATCAGTTAATCTTGTCTCTAATAAAATAGACATGAAATTAACTGTTTAGTTTCTCTGTAATTTTCTAGTTTTCTGCAAGAAATTATCTTCTGTGGATATTCGCCAATCAACACGTGGCTTGACCTACACTTTCCCATCAAGTATCGAGATAAGCGTTTGGTCATCCTTACGCTTCTTGTTAGTTTGTGTTCTTGTTCTTTTTGGTTTTCGTATCAGTCCATTGATCCTCCTTTGCTGGGTCCCAAATATTTCTATTCCATTGCTTACCAAAATATCTGGCATTTTTCTGTGCTGCTTTCTTTGATCTAACGCAATATTGAACTTATTTTGTTAACAATTGTTAACTTACCCTTTTGCTGTTTGCCTTGTGGTGGACATGTGCATATTATATATTTTAAGATGTTTATTTAAACAACAACCATTGTCTGTCTGCCAGTAAATCTTTTTCATGTACTTCTCCAATTCACTGAAGCTAATTTGCCCCTCATACATTCATCACTTGCATGACTCAGGTTTATAACCACAATTTTAAAAAAAACTTCTGTATTCAGAAGTCATATAAAATTCAATACATTATGATTAATATTCCCAGCACCTCCTTTACAGCAGTTTTTTTAAATAAGCTCTTGTGATCACACAACATCAATTCGAAAACTGCCTGACCTCTACCTCAGTGCTCCAAATACTGTTAAAGGAAACCATCTCAAACATGGTCATGAAATCCATTTTTTCCAGCAGTAGCATTCACATAGGTTAGCACAGTTTAGTTGCAGACTGCAGCTGGTGATTATCATAGTAGTACCCATAAACCTACGTCTATACTTCCCTGTTTTATAACATACGCAACGTCTGTATTGCAGCTTTCACTTTGATATAAAAATCTTCCACCAATATTTGTTTCTCCTTGCTGTCTCTAAGCTCCACCTTACCAGGTTCTGTGGAATCTGAGCGATGTGGCCTCTGGGGAGATTAATGGTAGATTCAGGTGAGACATTTTGTGAGGCTTTTGTGGACTTAGATATAATCTCGTTACGTTGTTCGTTATTCCCAAGTGTCATTGAGGTATTTTCACTGGATCTCCCGTTATGCTGGTGGAGAAGAGAAGGAGAATGGTCTCTCAGCAATGCTGTGTATTTTTCCCAGACAACTGAGACTGCTGTAAACTGGGTGGGAACCTTCCAGCAGGCTCGTAAAGTGTTGCTGCTGCTCTCCAGTATCCTAGTGAGATCACATCCGGAGTCTGGTGTACATATTTAGTCTCCTCACTGAAGAAACGATATTATTCTATTGGAAGCAGCTCAGAGATGGTTCCCTCAACTGATTCCTGCCATGAAGGTGTTAACTTATAAGGAAAGGATGATCATATTGATCCAATACCCATTGGAGTTTATGAGAATGAAAGATGATCGTATTTTTACATAGAGCACCGGAAGGACTCAACAACAGAAGACAATTACACAGTCAATAGAGGAATCCATTCCACTTCTCCAGCCTGTTACAGCGGAACAGCAGAAGGATATTCCAGCTTTGGACCCTGTTACACCAGAACAGGATGAGGCTATTCAGCCTCTGGAGCCCGATATACAGTTACAGGAGGAGGTCAGAAGCTCCTTGATCTTATAACACGGGACCAAGAGGAGGTTGTGCAGCACCAGTATCTTGTTACACAGCAACAGGATCAGCCCATTCAGCCTCCTCAAGTCTGTCACACAAGAATCGGAAGAGACTGGAAGAGGTTATTCAGCATGAGAATTAGAGAAGGGGATAAAATTATTTGAGACTTGTTGTGGAAAGGAAGAATTCATTCGCACATATATCTGTTATATGGGAACACGAGAAGACCAAGCGCTTCTTTGATCCCATTTCAGGGCTGCAGGAGGTGATTGTTCAGGATGAGACTGTTATGAAGGAATATGAAGAGACCCTTCAGCTCCTCAAAAAGTTACACAGCAACAGGAAGATTTCACAAGCACTCAAGCTCCTGACATATCATCAGAATGAGGAGAAGCAAGTCTTGAATATGTAAATGAGGATGTTCTATCTATTGAGACTTTAATGCAGGAACACGACGTGGGTATTCAGTCCACTGAATGTGTAAACCAGGAACAGAATTATTCCATTCAGACACTCATGCATCTTACACAGCGATTGGAGCAGATCTTTTAAAGCTTTGGGTCTGTTCCACTGGAACACTGGAAAGTGAAACGTTGAGTTACAGAAAGGGTAGGAATTAGGATAATCATCTTCAGTAATGAACAAAATTAGTGAGCGAACTATTGGGAACTAAGGGAAATTGTGAGAATCCACTATTAATTAATTAACAACAGGAGATTTGCAAAGTCAAAATGGAATACATCAGAATCAGCATGGATTTTTAAAGAATTTATTTGTTAGATTTCTTTACATATGCAACGAGCAAAGTAGACAATAGGGATCCTGGAGGCGTAAAGTATCTGGGATTTGAGAAAGCATTTATTAAATAGCTGCACAAAAGGTTAAGCTGCAAAATAAGACAACGTGAGTTTGGGAGGAAGTTATTCGCTTGGAAAGAGTGCTCGTGAGCCAACGAAATACAGAGAGATGGAATAGATGTTTCGTTTAATGGTTGGCACCTTTTGGGATTCTTTTGAGTTCAGACAGCATGACCCGACTATTTCTCATCTATTGTATTATTTGGATGAGGGGATAGAAAACTTGACAGCCACATCTTCAGCTGATGCTAAAACAGGTGGCAAAGTAGGTTGATGCAATGAAGATGTAGAAAATTGACAAATGGACATGAACAGTTTAGATGAATGGGCCAACATTTGCAGATAAAATTTAATGTGGATCACTATGGGATTATCCATTTCGATCAGAGGAATCGAACTTGTTATGGAGATGGAAAGCAACTAACGAGTGCCTACGGGCAGAGGGATCGGGATGTACTTGTGCATATCACAGAAGGCCCACATGCAGGTACAGCAGGGAATGAGAAAGGCAAGTGCAATTTCAGTATTTAATTCTAACAGAATCGAATATAAAGGAAGGGAAGAATTGCTGCAACTCTGCAAGGTATTAGTGAGACTATAACTGGCGTAGTGTGCACACTTCTCGCACCCCGACTGCAGAGGGATGTAGTTACAATGAAGACGGTTCAGAACAAGTTCATTAGATTGATTCGAGAGATGAATTTGTCTTTTGAAGAGCGTTTGAGCAATTCAGACCTATACTCTCTGGAGTTCAGAAAAATGAGAGGAAACCTCATTGAGGTCTGGAGGATGTTAAAGGTGATTGACAATTTCGGTGTGAAGTGGATATTTCCTCATGTGGGACAAACTAGAACAAGAGATCATAGTTTTAGGATTAGGCAGAGCAGATTTAAAACAGGGTGAAGAGAAATTACTTCTCTCAAAAGGTTGTGACTCTGTGTAATTCACTGTCTTGGAGTGCAGTGAGTGCTGTGGCATTGACTATGCGATGGGACAAGGAGAGCGGCCAGGAACATGGGACTGAGGCCTCGTTAACATCAGCCATGATTGCATTAAATGGCGGAGCAGGCTCGCGGGGCTGGATTGCCGACTGATGCTCCTCGTTCTTATTCAATTTTTCGACTGTGCTACACCGGAATGGGGGAGGACTGGTTATCAAACAGGAAGCAGGCACTCTGGATATATCAGTCTCAATCAGTTCGACAGAGCGTAGCCAGTGGAGTCATACTGAGTCCTCAGCTCTTTACAATCCATATCAATGATCAGGAGGAGTTGAACAGATATGCTGCTACTAAGTTTGGTGTTGACACTGAGTTCGAAAGACAGTAAGTTATCAAGAGAATGTGGAGAGTCTGAAAATTGATATACACAGGTAAAATCAATGAATAATAGTTTACCATGTGGAATATAACTGAATATACAACTTGCAATCTGTTTCAGGAAGTTTATAAGGCAGTATTATCCTGTAATGGAGAGAGATTACAGGGCTGAGTGAAACAGCTTGTTCTGGAGATTTCACCCTGGCCCATTCAGCCGTGGCAAGTGTTGATCCATCTGATGTTCAAAGTGGCACCGATGCTGTCAGTACAAACGGGATATTTTTATGCATTTGGTGGGTGGTGCGGAGTGGTGCGGAGTGGTGGGGTGGGGGGTGTTTTGAGCCGTGTACGAAGAAGACGGCCTTTATCTGAGATTCCATCCTTTATTTCCAAATGGACATCCGAGTACGATGGGAATGGCTGTTTCTGAATGAAGAGGCTGTGGTTGCTGCCAGGACAGGGGTATTCACCAGCATGACGTATTGTGCAAGGGCACACTGCAACATTAATGAAGTGAGAGTTCCTTCAGTTCTTCTACCTCTCCCCATTGACGTGGAACTCTATGTACACCATCGGGAATCCCATTATATTGTGAAAACAAGGATACACCCTGCTGAGGAGAAAACATTCACCTCATCCACCACATAGATCCTCCATCACTGAACGGTGAATTGATGCTGAAATGCTGGGAGATGACCGATATGTCATGCACTCCTGCCTGAAACGTTCCAGGTCATAGAAGCTGAATGAATCAGTGACACTAGCAGCCACTGGCAGTACCGTCCTCCCCCTGGTGTGAAGCTGCAGGTCGTGTTGACGGAGGTGACACCGCTCTGTGACCAGCTCCTTGTTCAATCAGGGTCCCCTCACACCCTGCTCCTGGGTTACATGTCTCTTGGATAGCTGGACTTGGAAAACCCGGAGTGGATACAGCAGATCCCTTTCCCGACACACGCACACTCCGTGGTTTCAGAGCTTCCCCTCTCTGCAGCCTGTGCTCCATTTGTTGTTCATATTGCAGGCCCAGATGCTGTAAACACAGTCCCCATGCTCCATTCAGAATTGGATCACAAAATCCTCGGGTATCCCTGAATGTCTGAGGCAGCTCACAGCACAACCTCCAGCAAACCATCCCGAGCATCTCCACGAACTTTTCAATAACAGGAGACAGGCAGAACCCCTCAGCTGCAAATGTTATGCACCAGGCCAGACCACAACAAAATATGTTTCTTTTTTTAAACGTAGATGTGAATTGAATGTTCCCGATGTGTTGAGATTGGCCAACCCGTTCAACATTAAGCAAAATGCAATCCATTCAAACACTCTAGTTAAACCACAATCAAATAGATGAACAATTGGGGATAGCTTCTTTTCTGGAACACTTACACAAACAATAGATCCAGTACCTTCTACCCCTGACAAAAAGGTAAATTCAAACTCGGAATCTTATGTGCAGTTCTCCAATCCAGGAGGAAGCAACTTCAAGAGAGTTTTCAGAGAGATGAGCAGCTTGGGATTATGTATTGAAACCTGGAACCCTTCTGGGATCCCCAGCAGCTTCTGATTGCTGCAGCTAAAAGCAAACGAGAAGACCTGGTCTGAGGGAGCTGTCACTGCCTTTCCATTGTTCCCACCATTTTAATAAAACCTAAAGGCCTCCTGAGTTATTTACTTCTGCCATTTTCAGGCAGCAGTTTGGCATTTCTCTATTTAAGTCTTCTCTTCAAAAAAAACCCACAAGAAAATAACCTTTTTAAAGTGACAGTCTCGTCACACCTTCCACTTTGAAAAAAATGACCCATCAATATTCACAGATAGCATCATTTTAAACCCCTTCTTCTTACTGTTACAGTAGACTACAATATGTACATATATTGTATTGACACTAAGCATGCAAACATTCACAACTCTATTCTATTTCAGTCAGTTTACTCCTGCCACAGAACGCCTCTGTCTTTCTTCATCCAAGTCTTGACGCCTTATCAGCAAGCACGCTTTCTCGTCCAGTCACCTGTATAACTTCCAAATTAGATGGCATCAATAATAAGTGCTATCTTAACAGACTGGAAGTTTCGCCTTAAATTTCTCCAAAAATGTTTAGGTGTTGTGATCAATATAACGATTTGTCTCAGACACATTATTTACAAGTTAAATGCTGAAATGTTGTAAGGCCAAGCTGAAGGCCTCTTTCCCAAGTGTGGAATATTTCTATTAATGGTTTCACGGGACACTCCAACCACACATTACATAAAGGAGCAAATCTCATCTCTCCAAAAATCCTTCTCAATGACAAGTCTCCTCATGTTTCAGCATAAAAGAATTACATGCTTCTGTACTTCTCAATGCTGTAAACTATTCATCTGCTACTCCTGGCCTACACAAGTAAACCTTACTCTCACAGGTATATGTTTTAATAAGATCTTGCATATTCTTCTCAATGCCTAACAGAAGCCAAAATTTGACTCATGGATCGACTTACCATCATCAGCTATTTCAGCTTCTAATCTTGCCATTGTAACTCTCTGCTCTTCCACACGAGTTCGCACAACTGCAGGAAGTGAATCTTTGAACTACTCCAAAGTAAGAATCTCTCTAAGAGTGTCATAGATTGTTCTCTTTTTAATATCCTTACACACCTTTCAAAATTACTTTGTTTGATTCTTTCAAACTCAGGGATGCTACTTTAGATTCCTAAAATGCAGTCTGTGGGCTTCTGGCATAAGCTCATATGCACTTCAGATTGCTTTCTTCACCCTCTCATACTGGCCAGATATCTCCTCCGATCGGGATGCAAATACCTCACTCCTTATATCTACTAGCTTTGTTTGGATCAACTAAATTCATATGGTCACTGATCAGTGCATTCGTTTAGCCACTTTCTCAAATTAAAACGGCTTTTACATCCCTCTCATCAAATGTAGACAATGACTGGATGCTTTTAAACAGATCCCCACCAGGCCTTTGGCTACCATAGATTTGCTCCTCCTCACTATTCTCCCGTGTTAGCGTACCATCTACCTTCATCTCTGCTTTCTAAGTCGACTTTCCTCTCAAATTGTTAACTTTTGAAGTTAACTCTCCCTCTTTCTAATTTTCTTCTTTATTTTTGTGTCTTTCTTAATCCTCTCCTTTTCTTTTAATTCTACTTTTAATCGTATTTCAAACTGTTTCAAATCCTTTTTGTGTTCAAGCTGCCTCATCAACAATTGAATTCCAGCCATTTCCAAGAATTCTGATGGTGTTTCAACCAAAATTTAAATGCCAAGGCACAGCTGTAATTATTTCTCCTTTTTTAACATTGGGTTGGTGTGGACTTGTTGGGCCAAATGGCATGTTTTCATACGGTAGTTATTCTAATTCTGAACCCAATTTGGTATTGTTGATTTCGAACCAGACAAGATTGCAAGGTTTGCTATGGACCAGATCAGACTGCTTTATAGTAAATGTAGATGCGAAATGAGTGTTACAGATGTGATGCAGCTGGTCAAACCACACAGCTTAAAGCAACACACAACTTATTTAAACACTCTAATAATAACATATACAAAAAAGGAGAGATATATAGAATAACTTAACTACTGGAAATCTTATCAGAATAATAGATACAGTACCTTCTACTAATGAACTATTGCAATGTACTAACATGCCATAAATCCATCCCTTGGCATAAAGACACGCCCAAGGCCATTCAGTCTTGCACAATCAGTTGAAAGGGACAAACACACAAGTCAGAATTTCAGTGGACAGGCGAGGATTCAAAGCTGCTGAAACCCCAATCCAACATGTAGCAACACATGGGACACACCGGAAAGTGAACAACAGCCCAACACACCACTCCACCCCCTTGTCCATGGAGCACCACATGGGACACACCGGGAAGTGAACAGCAGCCTGTCGCATACCAATTCATTGTTTCTGCGCTTCACAATGCCAGCACTCGATACACTCGGGAACCAAAAACCAAGGAGAAAGTGAGGACTACAGATGGTGGAGATCTGAGCTGAAAATGTGTTGCTGGAAAAGCGCAGCAGGTCAGGCAGCATCCAAGGAGCAGGAGAATCGACGTTTCGGACATGAATTTCCTGAAGAAGGGCTCATGCCCGATACGTCGATTCTCCTGCTCCTTGGATGCTGCCTGACCTGCTGCGCTTTTCCAGCAACACATTTTCAACCAGAAACCAAAGCCAGGGAAAGATACAGAGGAACAGAGAGATTCACATTAAGTATGGAAACAGTTAATTAACTGAGAACATGTTGTAGAAATATGCAGAAAAAGAAAGGGCAGTGGGACTAAATGGAGGATGAAACCTTCAGAGTACGAAATTATAAGAATGAGAACATTGAATAGAGATATTTTCAGATCAGCTGAAATGGTTTGTTTCGTCAAGTTCTGAATCGGTTTCACAGAACACTTCACACTGCATTAGCTGGGACAAGATGACAGACCAACATGGAGAGCTGAGTGGGCCACGCTGGTGCATTGCTCAGTAATCTGGATTATCTGACTAGCATGAGGAGAACTGCAAACCTTTACTATCATATGGGAACGATACATGCATCCAATAAACAAAGCAGCGGAAAATTTCTATCTCCACTGGACCAGTATAAGGGTGTGTGTGTGTGTGTGTGTGTGTGTGTGTGTGTGTGTGTGTGTGTGTGTGTGTGTGTGTGTGTGTGTGTGTGTGTGTGTGTGTGTGTGTGTGTGTGTGTGTGTGTGTGTGTGTTGGGGTGGGGAGTTGGGAGGGCGTGTATTTGGGGTGGTTGAATGTGAAAATTATTGCTTGAAAGAAAATACACTTAAAGGAAACCAGGTTAAATATGAACAACTGGCAGGGATTTGGGTATCGACACAGAGAGACTGAGGGAAGTTTCATGGACAGATGAGTGAAAGTGTTTGAGAATATTAAAATAAAGGCATTGCCACACACAATAGCGATATTGATTCGTGTGCACACATGAAGGGCAGATGGATGGGATTTCGGTCTGAATTCGAAACATGTTTGTTTCTGCATTTTTAACTCAAGAGTGTCAGCAGCAAATGTTGTCATCATTAAATCTGTATTACACAGCCCAGGTTTCAAACAGCAGATGGGTTAACCTAGTGAAGTACATTCTGGAGCAGTGAGTAGTTAAAGGTAATAATGGTCAAGGAATGATGTCAGAAATCAGCTCATGGCCAAAGGGATCACTACAGTTGTGATTCGTCAATTTCAATCACAACATGGAAGTTCCCCTCCACGCCACTTATCACCTTGACTTGGAAATATACCGCTGTGCCTTCACAGTCGTTGGGTGAGAATCCCGGAATGCCCACGCTAATAGCATTGTGGGCCAACCCACAGCATGTGGACTGCAGCAATTTAAGAACGAAGCTCACCATTACCTTCTCAAGAGAAAATCGAGATGGACTATTAATGCTGGCCAGCCAGCAACATCCAAGTCCCACAAATGAATGAAAAAAAGGTACTGACCAGGATGGGATGGTTGTCCAGGAAGGAAATGTTGTTTGTAAAGATAATAGAGGACAATGACCTCCACGCTCCTAATATTTATATAACAAGGGTGAGAGACAATGAGCTGAAAATGTGTTGCTGGAAAGCGCAACAGGTCAGGCAGCATCCAAGAGCAGGAGAATCGACGTTTCGGGCATGAGCCCTTATTCAGGAAGAAGACCTTATGCCCGAAACGTCGATTCTCCTGGTCTTTGGATGCTGCCTGACCTGCTGCGCTTTTCCAGCAACACATTTTCAGCTCTGATCTCCAGCATCTGCATTCCTCACTTTCTCCTGAGAGACAATGGTTCACACCTGAACATGATCAGGTCAACGTAGAGACCCATGAGTTAACACTGCCAGAAGAAAGGAGGGAGACAGTAATTGAACAAGTTCAATGTTGCCATTAGTAGCGGTTTGCAGAGTGAATATCTGGATTCAGAGTGTCAACATGAAAAATAAAAGTGGCAAGAAGTGAAGACTATATAAAAGAATAGTAATGCAGTCATAGCTGGGTTATAGAAAAAACAGTCTGGACGGTGAGACTTACCAGGGACACCAACGATAGACAGGAGAGGATAATAAAAATATTGAATAATGAGAAGAGCATAATAAATCCGTGATGATAATGATAACCAATCATAATATATTGAAAGAGACCAAACATGACCGGATAAACTCCTGTCCATTGTTATAACATTTCAGTCCAATATTCTCAGATTCTGATCCATTGTTGGAAATTTCCAGTCTAACGTTCTCAGATTCTGATCCAATTTTGGAACATTCCAGTCATATATTCTTGGTTTCTGATCTCTCCTCCCACTCTCTCTGGAGCTGCTGATCCCTGTCGGTGCTATCGGTGATGCTCCCGCTCATACTATGACATAACACATTGAATGGAGCCCATTTATCATTGGAAGATACCTTACACTGGGATAATTACAAACCATGGAGACTGATATTAATCACAGTCACTGAACAAACAGGTTCAGTTAACCCCTTCCTTCTATGACATTTCATATCGCAATAAAAGGGAATATTTACTCAGTCTGGATGGAATGGATGAGGGTTACTTTTTTTTTCTTTTTTTTTACTTTTTCCGTGTATGTGGGAGTATTGCCAGAGCACTTCAGGGCTGCATTTGTCCCACTCTGTTTGTAAAGTGGACAGGGATAAAATAACAGGCCACCTGCAAAAAATGTCTGGTGTGGAAATTTCTGGATACATTAATTCAAGGGAGAAAGTTAGGATTGCAGATGCTGGGGATCAAAGTCGAGAATATGGTGCTGGAAAAGCACAGCAGGTCAGGCAGCATCAGAGTAGCATCGACACATCTGGAATGAGGCTTGTCGCCCAAAGATGATAAGAGATAAATGAAAAGGGGTTGGGGTTGGGGGGCGATAGCTGAGAATGTGGTAGGTAGATGAATTTGGGGTTATAGGTGATAAGTCAGAGAGGAGGGTGGAGCAGATAGGTGGGAAGGAAGACAGTCATAGGGGCGGTGCTGAGTTGAAAGGTTGGATCTGAGATAAGATGGTGAATCAGAAATGAGAAAACTGGTGAAATCCACATTGATTCTATGTGCTTGTAGGGTCCCAAGGCAGAAGTTGAGTGGTGCAGGAGCCCCAGGACCTGCATGTCCATCATGGAGTGGGAGGGGAAGTTGAAGTGTTCAGCCACGGGGTGGTGCGGTTGGTTGGTGCGGATGTCCCAGGGATATTCCCTGAAGTGTTCCATACGTTGGCATACTGTCTCCCCAATGTAGAGAGACATCAGGAGCAACGGATACATTAGGCGACGCGTGTAGACGTACAGATAAAACTCCGAATGGTGTGGAGGGATCCATTGGGGTCTCGGACCGAGGTGAGGATACAGGTTTCCCAATTTTTACGGTGGCAGGGGAAGATGCCAGGAATGGAGGGCGAGTTGGTGGTGACATGGACCCGACAAGGGAGCCGCGCTGGGAATGTTCTTTATGGAATGTAGATCGGGGTGGGGAGGGACATATATTCCTGGTGGTGGGGTCTGTTGTAGGTAGCGCAAATGGGGGAGGATACTACGTTGTATCTTGGTGGGATGGAAGGTCAGGAACAGGGTGTTCTTTCCCTATTGAGTTTCAAGGGGCAAAAATTGAAGGCTGAGGTACGGGAAGTGGATGAGATGCTCTGGATGGCAGCGTCGACCATGTGGGAGGGGAAATCGCTGTCTTTGAAGAAAGAGGCCATGCGGGATATACTATGGGTTCAGAGTGTGGTGCTGGAAAAGCACAGCAGGGCTGGCAGCACCCGAGGAGAAGGAAAATTCGACGTTTTGGACAAAGTCCTTCATCAGGAATCGGGTTTTAGCCGCAAATATCTGTTTTCCTGCTCCTCAGATGCTGCCTGACATGCTGTGCTTTTCCAGCACCACACTCCCGAATCTAATCTCCCGCATCTGCAATACTCACTTTCGCCTACACGCTAGGTCCAGCCAGTTCTGTAATACTGCCTTTAATTCTGTTCTCACTGCTGTAGGAAAGATGTTGTTAAACTTGAAAGAGTGCAGAAAAGATTTCCAAATTTATTGACAGTTTTGGGGAGGGTGGTGTGTTGAGTGATGTTGAGGTATGCGGAGAGTATGAATGGGCTGGGGCTGTGTTTCCTAGAGCGTTGGTTCTGAGGAGTAACGTTTCTGAGGTTTATTGCGGTGAATCCCGATGCTCCAGGGTGAGCAATGCCAATGATCAGGAAATACACAGAACAGTTCTTCACATTGAAACTGGATAATTACTCATCGACAACATGTTGGCGAACGATGGAGGTAGACTGAAGAATGTGATTGGCTGGAGGAATCAGAATTTGGAGAGTCCAATCACATGAATGAGAACAAAAATAAAGGCATTACCATATCACCTGAAAGTATTAGTTATAACACATTCTAAATCCACCTCAGCGAACCAGACCAAACACCATAAACCCAGATGAGATTTTGTTTGTCATGGAGCACTGCGCAGACCAGACTAGTGTACTGCTGAACACCACCCTGCAATCAGTCCACAGTGGAACACTGTGCACACTGTAGCAGTCCATTGTTCTATTAACCCAAATGAGATTTGTGTTAAGCAGGGAGCTTTGTGCAAACCAGGCTGGTGTACTGTGCAATACAATCAAATCTACCCAGAGTAGAAAGGTACTCTGGCCACAGTAGTGCTTTGATCTATAAACCCAGATGAGATTTGCGACCAGGGTGTGGAACTGTGTCCATCAACCCAGTGCATTGTTCACTACATTAGAACATTGTGTTAGATCCCTGCCCAACGTTGGGAAACTTGCAGCCCATGCTGGAAGTGACAGGATGTGCAGCTCCCTCCAGCTCCATATCTCCATTTTGCCATGACACAGGGGTGCTGTGGGTTTGAACATCACTGCAAGAGAGAGATGGCGGGGGAATCAGTTTAAGTATCAACAAATGGGAGGGGTTTGGAGAATAGAGAGAGCGAGACTGAGAGACAGTTTCATGGAAGGATGTGTTCCCAGGATCCAGAATGGTGAAATGAAGACATTTCAGCAGTATCCAGCAACATGAGCCAATGTTTCCAGGAATGATGGGTAAACTGGATATTGGTGTGAGGTCAGATGATGGAGAGTATTGGATGAACATTTGTTCTGCAGCTTTTTAACTGGGAGGAGGTTCAGCAGAGTCTTCGACACATTGAGCTGAATCTAACAATAATTTGTCTCAGTGTCATTTTCAGTGAGTATGACAGAGGGATTGTCTGTATGAGACTGAGCTAGTTTCCTGGTGATATCTCATCGAACTCACCTCATTAACTACCTACCCCACCCAATGGCGACCCTCTCATTCTATGCCAGCTCGATTTCCGTTATGGTTGGAGGTACTCAGCAATGCCCGCATGACTCTAAATATTCCGTGATCCCTGGCACTGGTGCCATCATCAAAAGGCCACTGGGCACACTGTTTCTCAGTTTGGAGCTGCCCTGCACAGTTTACCCCGAGCATGGCAGATAAGAGGCAATTACACCACGGTTTGTCAACAGAGGTACGGAAATCCTTGTGAATGGGCTAGTACAGAGGATTACCATTCTTTTTCCCAGAGTCGGCCATACTACCAGACCCACAGAGCATGGTGTGAGATCACCACCCAGTTCAGTGCAGTATCTACAGTCTGAAGAAATGCCCAGCAATACAGGACAAGCATCAATAACTTTCTCCGTTCTGTCAGTATAAGGGTCAATATATTCTCTCTGCTCCCTCACACTTACTGTATATCTGCTGTAGCATCTACTCCCCGAACAAAGCTCATGCTCCACCACTCTCATTACTGCTTACTGTCTCTCTTTCTCTCTCTCTTTCTTTCTCTCCCCATCCACTTTACCCCACCCCCCATACACACACACCCTCACCCCCCACCCCCAACACACACACACACCAATAACATTGCATAGCTACAACACTGTGCACTGACTGCCTCCGGATACCTCACCATGTCCCCCACCTACACCAGCACTAACAGCAGGGCCACCCACCCCCACCCACCCTCCCTCCCTTTCTCCCATTCCAGGAGAAACAGCCTGGAATAGGACAGAAAGGACCAAGCTGGGTGGTGGAACGCCCGATATCCGTTACCTCCCGCCCCCCTCCCCTCGCCATGTGTGGAGGACCCTGATACGAGGACCGGGACGTCGTGTGGAGATTCTGAAACATCCACATCCCGCCAACCGAGTAAGGAGGAATGTTCAGTGAAGGGAAATTCTCACTTTAAACCCACTAGCAGCTCCATTTACCCCCGGCACAACATAGAAGCTGTGGCCCTGATGCAATCTCCCTTTTGTGTCGAGCTGGTATAAATGGAATCCCCACGGTCTCGGTGGGCAGGAGGGTGGGCTCACAACTCATCGTCACCACCACCTTCCAGGAAAGGAGCTCCTACATTTCCTCCTGTCAACACCTCAGGTGCTGAAACGATTTTCTGCTCTCCCCACTTGCCCTGACATCTTCAATAATCTGTACTCATATTCACCAAGTGCCCTTTGCTCCTACACCCGCTTTATAATGGTACAGAATGTTTTATATTGACTTTCAGAGTTATTCCTTCCAAGGTGCATCACCTCACACTGCTCTGCATTGATCCTGATCTTCCATAAACCTGAAAACTACGCCAATGTGTCACTGTCCTGCTTGAATTCCACACTGTCCTCTACACACTATAATTCGTCCAGGTATGGTATCTGCAAACATTAAAATTGTCCTGCAGTCACACTCCACACAGAAATACTGACTCACTCGCTATTGTGAGCAAGTGCAATACTGGCGCACACCAGACAGAGTATGTGAAATATTGACAAGATCACAGTGGAGCAAGAGAAATACTGACAGACATCCCATGTCTTTATTTGTTTCTGTCTGTTAGTGAGTGTCTCTATGTCTTTGTGTTAGTGTGTGTATATCTGTGTGTATCAGTCTGAGGCGAGTCTGCAGTCTCTATGGTGCTAACGTGAGATAATATCCCCCTGTCACGAGATCCGAGGAAGTGTCCTTTCATTTCTGTCCACAGATGCCGTCAGACCTGCTGAGCTTTCTGTTGCTGACAGTCTCTGCTGGGCTCCCCACACCACTGTACAGTGGGAGTGGAGGGTAAATATCATCAGGGATTCAGTTTGGGAGGGATAGACGGAGGGCAGCACTCACAGCACCATCCAAACACAGACAGACAGATAGACAGACACACAGACACACACACACACACACACACAGACACACACACAGACACACACACGCAGACACAAACACACATGCTCACCCAGATGCAGAGAGAACACACAGACGAACAAACAGATACACAGAGACGTACTCACGCTCGTGTCCCCAGCCCTATATTCTGATGTTCCATTCAGCCCTTCGGACCTGCTACACAGGAGCAGATCGAGACCACTCCGACGATTAGGTGCAGTTTCGGAAATGTACTTGGAAAATCCAGGCAGGGTCAGGAAGTGACCCCGCCACCCTCAATCCCTCTTTCCAGGTTTCCCCTCTCTGTAACTTCTGCTCCAGATGTGGGTCATTTTGCAGACCCAGATTCATTGGGAATTCAGCTCCCAGACCCCACTCAGGGTAAACCCAAACAAATCGTCTGCTCTCCTGAAATGCAGCATTGTACAACACGAATTTCAGGAAAATAACCAGTTACTTTCGAAAAGCACAACATGAGAACATAATAAATGGGAGCACGAGTAGGCCATCCGGCCCCTCAAACCTGCACTATCATTCAATAAGAGCATGGTTGATCAACTTCAGGGCCCAACCCCACTTTCCTGCAAACCCCTTGCATCCCTAAACTCGCTGATATGTCAAATGCCAATCCACCCCGTCTATAAATGCATTCAGTGCCCCTTGGATGCTCTCTGAATGGTTATTCTTTTTCAGCACTACACTCTTTCAACACAGACACACATATCCACACAAACCTACTCACAGCCACTCCACACCCACACAAACACACACAAAAACACACATAGCTGAGAGAGACACAAGGGTGAACAGACACACAGAGACGTATACATGCCAAGCGACATGCGCGTGCGCACATACATACACACACACACACACACACACACACACACACACACACACCCACATATTTCACCAGTCTCCTCATTTCCCCTTCCCTCAACTTATTCCAAATCCAACCCTCCAACTCGGCACCTCCTTCTTGAACTGTACGACCTGTCCATATTCCTTCCCACCTATCCACTTCACCCTCCACTCCGACCAATCACCATCACCCCAACTTCATTTAACAATCGCCTTCCCAGCTACCTTCCCCCAGCACCACCCCCTCCCATTTATCCCTCAGCTCCCTTTGCCCACAAGCCTCATTCCTAATGAAGGTATTATGCTGGACATTTCGACTCTCCTGCTCCTTGGATGATGCCTGAATGGTTGTGTTTTTTAGCACCACACTCTCTCAACACAGACGCACGCACGCACACACACACCGACACAGAAACACACATACAGACAGACACAGACACAGGCAAACAGACAGACAAACACATACCGACACACGCACAAACACACAGACAGCCACACTTGCCACCCGCGAAGACATCCACACTCTCCCTCCACACACAGACACCAACACTCCCCACACACTCACACATAGGCTCACACACAGGCACACAGACAGGCACACACAGACACACATACACACGGACAGACATACTCAAACAGTCACATACACACGCACATTCCCCACACATGCACACATACGCTAACACAGACACACACAAACGGATATATACACTCAAACAGACACACACGAAGACACACGCAAAAAACACACATACATATACGTGCTCACAGATACAAACACATGCACATACACAATACACACACACACACACACATATGCAAGCACACAGATACACACAGACAGACATACACACACAAGCACACAGGCAGAAGCACTCACGCATTGAGATACACCACATAGAAAACACACCCATACGAACCAACACAAGACACGCATGCACACACAGACTCTCTCACACACACGCACACACAGATGCCCACAACCACCCATACACAGACACCCAAATTCCCCACCCCACACACATGCACTCGCATGCACACACAGATGTACACAGACACGCAAGCACGCACACACGCAGACACACAGTGACACACAAAAACATGCACACACACACAAGCGCGTGCATACACACAGCTTCTCACACACAGACTTACAAACACGTAAACACACACACACACACTGTAAAATGTAATAGGATTGAAAAGTCCTAAAATACACCAGCAGAGCATGGCATTTTATCACTTTCAGTAAAAGAGGAAGAGATGGAGGGAGAGGGAGGAAGGGAGGCTTTGAACCCCATTCAGTGTTCCACCCCAAAACAATACATTTCCCATTGCACACAGATGCAGAGATAGAGATGCAAATATACATGCCCATTCTAATGCAGAACACACTGCGGGATAGATAAACATAGGTACACATATAGACCCTCACAAATCGATAAACGCAGACAGAAATATGAAGATGCATACTTGGACATGCAAGCACCCATGGAACCATCGAGTTATACAGGGGGTTTGAAAACAGACCTATTAACCCATACACTCAATGCTAACGATAATCTCAAACTAAACTAGTTCCACGTTCCTGCGCTTGGACCATTTAAGTTGCTGGAAGATATGAGGCTGACCAACGTGGTGCCATTATTAAACAAACTGACAAGGAAAAGCGAGGGAACAATAGAGTGAGCATGACTTTGGTGGTGGGAAAGTTGTTGGAGAGAATCCTAATGACAGGATTTACATGTATTTGGAAAGGCAAGGACGGATAAAGGAAAGTCAACATGGCTTTGTGCATTGGCGATCATGTCTTACGAACTGGATTACTTTTTCTTGAAGAAGTAACAAAAAGCATTGATGAGGGCAGAGCAGTGGATGTGACCTATACAGACTTCAGTAAGGCATTCGACAAGGTTCCCCATGAAAGACTGGTTAGCAATGTGAGATCTCATGTAATACAAGGAGAACTAGCCATTTGGATACAGAACTGCCTCAATGGTAGAAGACAGATAATCGTGGTGCAGGGTTGTTTTTTCAGACCGGAGGCCCGTGACCAGTGTGTGCCACAAAGATTGATGTTGGTTCCACTGCTGTTCATCATTTACATAAATGATTTGGATATGAGCACAGGAGGCATGGTCAGTCAGTTCATATTTGACATCAAAATTGAAGGTGCAGTGGAGAGAGAAAATGATTACCTCAGAGTATAACGGAAACTTGATCAGACGGACCAATGGGCTGACGAGTTGCAGATGGAGTCTAATTTAGATAAGTGTGAAGTGCTGCAGTTTGGAAAGAAAAATCGGGGATTGGCTTGTACATTTAATATTGATATCGTGGGGAACGTTGCTAAACAAAGAGACCTTGGAGTGCAGGTTCATAGTACTTTAAAAGTGGAGTCGCAGTTAGACAGGATAGTAAAGAAGGTGTTTGATATGCTTGTCGTTTTTGGACAGTGCATTGAATGTAAGAGTTGGAAGGTCATATTGCGGCTGTACAGGACATTGGTTAGGCCTCTATTGAATACTTCGTGCAATTACGGTCTCGCTCTTCGAGGAAGGATGTGTGAAACCTGAAATGATTCAGAAACGATTTACAAAGGTATTGCCAGGGTTGGATGTTTTGAGATTTATGGAGAGGCTGCATATGCCGGGGTTATTTTTCCTGCAGCATCAGCGGTTGAATGGTGATCATAGAGGTTTATAAACTCACAAATGGATTGTATGGTGTCAATACCCCGGGTCGTTTTCCCAGGGTAGCCCTTGACAAAGCTAGAGGATATAGTTTGAAGGTCAGAACGGAAAGACTTAAAAGGGATCTAAGGGGCAACGTTTTCAATGAAAGGGTGCTTTATATGTAACGAGCTGCCAGAGCAAGTTATGGTGGCAGGGACAATTAAAACAGTTAAAAGGCATCTGGATGGACACGTGAAAAGGAAATGTTTAGGGACATATGGGCCAAATGCTGGCAAATGGAACTACATTAATGCATGGCATCTGTTTGGCAGGATCGAGTTGGATAGAAGGGTGTGATTCTATGCTGGACAGCTCTTTGACACTATCTCTTCAGTCAAACTTTCTCCTGTCATCTTAAAGTTACCACATTATCTTGAAATCCACCATCCAAAGGAAAGGGCACCTGCCATTCAACATTATCTTCATTGCTTTATAAACCTCTGCAACGTTCATAAGGTCTCAAAGGTCTATGCTGCAGTGGAACAGGTCCCAGTCCATCGAGCCTGTCCTTATAACTTCAATACTCCATTCCCAGCAACAGCCTGGTAAATCTTTGTCTGAACCATCACCATAATAATAATATGCTCAATGTAACTGGTTGACCAGAACTGCACACAGTACTTCAGGAGAGACCTCAGGTGTGTTCAGCACTAGCTAAAGATAATGTTCCAGCTCCTGTACTCAAAGGTCTGAGCAATGAAGGTCACTAAACCAAACGCCTTCATAACCAGCCTGCCTACAAACTTCAAAGAAATATATCAGAACCCATAGATCTCTCTGTTCTACAACGCTATCAATGGTTAGACATTTAATTGTGTATATTCTCTCATTGTTTGTTTTACGAAATTGTGATACATTGATTTATTGAAATTAAACTCCATCTGCCACTCCTCAGCTCAGTGAGTGATAATACTGGGGAAGAAACGCTGGACAGCAATCAGCTGACTTGGATCATTTCGTGGTTTTAAGAAGAGGGCAGTCAAACGTTACAGGCGGGAAAGAGAGATTGGTGTTTTTGATCCAGAAAGTATGCTCTTTCTTCGTCTCTGGTGTTCAGTAATAAATATCTATTCAGGATCCTTTCTCGTGCAGAGTGTCTCTGTATATGTCTTTCCCTCATATTGCAGATGACAGATAAAAGTCACTTAAGGTGAAAATCATAGACAAGCAATTAAAGATTATCATAGTTTTATCTCGAAGGCAAAGCACATAAACTCAACATCCTTTAGCTGAGGTGAGTACCTTTAATCTGTTTAACAATGCGATTTAATTAACTGTGTAATTCAGTAAAGTTAATCAAACCACACCGAGCTGAAAGCTGACATTTAAAATATGACCCAAAATCTGGACATGGTTTCAGTCTTGTGTAGTGGGTAACGCCCATGCCTCTGAGCCAGAGCTCTGGGTTATATTCCAATACCTGAACTTGTGTGGCGTTGTCTCTCACTCTGGACCAGAAGTTCTGGGTTCAAGACCTGCCTGTCAAGGAGGTATGTCACAGTATTTCAAAACAGGCTGATGAACAAACAAAGAGGAGAATAATGTTGCAGTTTTAGGGATTGTTGACAGGTGGTGGTTGTGTCCCTACCTCTGAACCCAAAAGTCCAGATACAAATACACAGAGGTGTTTCATAATGTGGCTGAACAAGTTTGTAAAATAATTTTATAATTGTGGTGTGATGAAGAAGGAAGAGGAGTCAGTATTGAATTTCAGAATGTGGGTCCATGTTTACTGAAAACACAGCCATTCGAGTTGATTGGAGTCACATTTGCGCATTCTATTCGTTTATAAAATTATGAAGACCATGAATAGAAAACATGAATAGTCAAGGTTTTTACCCCATGTAGGGAAGTCCACAACTGGTGGACATAGAATTAAGGTGAGATGACCAAAATTTAAATGGGTCCTAAGGGGACAATTTTCACAAATGGTTTATGTATGCAGTGAGCTGCCAGATGAAGTGGTGCAGGATGGTACAATTACAACATTTAAAACGCAACTGGATGGGGTCATGAATTGGAATGGTTTAGTGGGATATGGTACAAATGCCGGAAAATGAAACTAAGTTAATTTATGACATCTGGTTGGCAAGAATGAGTTTGACTAAAGGGTCAGTTTCTGTGCTGTACATTTCTATGATTCATTGATCCTATTTAAAAAAACTCTTTGTAATGTTACGTAACCTTTTTCACTTTCGACTATATAACTAAACTTGGTGTCATCTGTAAACTTGCTCGACAAACATTGCATAATTCTCATCTAAGGTACTGTTATAAATGACAACGAAAAGTGGATCCAGTACCAATCCCTGTGGAACGCCGCTGGTCACAGGCCTCCTGTCCCAAAGACAACATTCTCCACCATCCTCTGCCTCCTTCCAATAAGCTGAAACACACACACACACATACAGGCATAGAGACCGAGGCACAGTTCTGTCTTTAAGACAGAGATGGATACGTTTTAATTGATAAGGGGATCAAGGTTACAGTGAGAAGGCAGGAGAATTTTTTTTGAGAAACATGTCAGCCATGATTGAACAGCAGATCATACTTGATCGACCAGACAGTCTAGTTCTGCACCAATTTCATACGCTGTATGGTTTACGTATCAGAAATGTTTACCTAAGAGAAGGGTGGAGGCTGAATTTGATAAATACTTTACTGAACAGAGTCAATAGGAATGTGGGATAGTTTGAGGGCTGAATGGACTATGGACTTCCTATTGGTTGTGTCCTCATTGTTAAAATGGGTAGCTGACTTGCTGTGAGGTTCATACAATTTTAAATTTCGAAGTTCTACCATTTAAGATTGAGATAGGGATGATATTATCTCCTGAGGGTTGAGCTGTCTGTGAAATTCTCATCCCCAGGAAACAGTGAAGACTGGGCCATACAGTCATAGAGTCTGAGAGATGTGCAACACGGAAACAGACCTTTCGGTCCAATGCACCCATGCTGACCACATATCCCAACCCAATCTAATTCCACCTGCCATATCCCTCCAAACAGCTCCTATTCATATTCCCATCCAGATGTCTTTTAAATGTTGTAATTGTATCTGCCTCCACCACTTCCGCTGCCAGCTCATTCCATACATGTACCACCCTCTACATGAAAAAGCTACCCCTTAGGTCTCTTTTATATATTTCCCCTCTCACCCTAAACCTATGTCCTCTAGTTATGGACTCCCTTACCTCAGTGAAAATACCTTGCCTATTTACCCTATCCACGCTCCTCATGATTTTATAAACCTCTATAAGGTCACCTCTCAAAGACAATCGCTTATTTTAATGTGTAGTGACTGCAGCAATTTGAAACACAACAGCCAAAAATTAAATTAATAATGGAGATTATTGGTTGTGTTAAGGGGACGCATGTTCATCAGGTTAATAGGAACTCTCCCCCCTCCTCAGTGTTTGAAGGTCAAAATTGGGCACATGACTGACATTGCAGATGGTTCTATCGTTGCACCAGCAAGACAGCATTTTTGACTGGAAAGTGATTCCCCCAAATGTTAGTCTATATCCTGTGCTCATCTTTTAAACCCTAAGGGATGAGGCTCATTAACAGTAAGAACTCCATCTGATCATCTGAAAACAAACGGCCCGAATGGACGATCACTGAGATCAGAAACAAATCGACATTCAGCTACACAGCACAGCAGGATGTCATGCAACATTTCTAGGCTGTTAAACATGAACAGGATAGCCCTGGTCCGCTACCAGGAAATACAGGATCGAGATACTTACTTATCTTCAGGTTGGAAAGTTGTAATTAGTGGAATTCGTGAGGAATCAGTGTGAGGTCATCAACAGTTTACAATGATTTGGATGAAGAGGCTGAATGGATTGGAGCTCAGTTTGCTCATTCACCAGGATAGTCATTCAGCAAGATTTCTAGTGGAGGCAGAGCATCTGCAATGCAATACAGACAGGGGAGGGCAGGGAGTAAATCTTCGCCAAAAAAATGCACTACAATGTGGGTGATGGGAAGTTTCTGTTTGGGAAGAGGCATAAAATGATTCTAAATTATATAACTGGATGCAGAATGTAGAACTTCGTGGTACAAAGGGATTCGTGTATCCTTTTACATAAATCACATGAAGTTAGTCTGTACAGGCAGCATGTGATTGGAAAATTAAATCAAGTGATACTTTTTCTTGCAAAGAGAATTCGGGCTGATCTTAAGGATGTTTTAATGCCTCTGTACAGGCCGTTGCTGAGACTACATCTGACATACTGTATATGGTTGTAATTGCACAGAAGTGAAAAACAAATTATTTTGAAATGTTTCAACGATGTTTCTCTTTACTCGTCCTTGCGATGAAGGCGTTGAACGATTATACGTTTCGACCTGAGAATGAGAAACGTTCTTATTAACCGTATATGATTTTGAGCTGGTGAATACCTGATAAATATTTCATCTTTTATAGGAGAATAAAACTGGGGAGCTAATTTAAGAATAAGATGCATTCATTGAAATGCAGATATTGTGATGATATTCCAAGTTGTATTATAAAAGTATACGAAAACATACAAACACATCTTCGAAACTAGTGGCGCTGTTTATTCCAAAAGAAATAGTTGGGTGTCGAACAGCAACAGTGATGTACCTACATGAAGCAGGGAATGTGTTGGAGTCCTACAGTTCAGTCACTGTTCAAACAGACTTCATACGCTCCAGTTTGGGGCCGGATATCATTATGGTGTGATTCAACTCAGAGAGGGAGAAAATGCATCCTTCCTGAAAAGTAACAGGCTGTTGCTGCCTCTCCCTCTGTGTTTCTCTTCCTAGCAATGTGTGTGTGTGAGTTGAAAACTCTTCATTCGTCTATACCATTCATGGAGGATTCCTGTCGAGGATTGACTGGAATCGCCCCACTGCCTGAAGTAAAGGCAATCCAGCTAAATGGACATGTTCCAGGAAGTGATCCCATTACCAGAAGCTTCTAAGAGCAGAATAGCTATACAAGCTGAATGATATTTGGAATAATCACTTAAGTTTCCTTTCGTCATGAGATCAATAAATATTTGGGCACAGTTCTTTCAAGTTCTGCAGAGATTATATTTTTCAGTTTGTCATCAAACGTGTGCATGTGTCAGTACTTTTAGAAGGGAAGCATCGACGCACAGATTAGCAACGGTCAAAATGTTTGTCATTCATCTTTCCACCCTAGTTTGAGTAACTTTGTTTCGGTCATAAACCTGTTAATTTGAGCAGATTAAAGAATCCTGCCTGACTTGTTCCTAATCCTCACAGAGTCTGAGACCTATATTATTGATCATATCACCGACCCGGTGACGTTAACATTTGCAATGAGCAGCGGAAGCGTGGGACGAGGAAAGGGAATAATGCCCTGAACTATAGATCAGTGAGCCTGTCATCATTGTTGGACACGTCGTTGGAGAGCATTGAGAGGGACATGATTTACATGTATTTGCAAATGCAACAACTGATGAAGGTTAGCCAACATGGCTTTGTGCTTGGGAAATCATTTCTAACAAAGTTGATTGCATTTTGTGAAGATGTGAAAAAGAAGATTGGTGATGGCAGTGTGGTAAACGCTGTCCATATAGATTCAGCAAGGCATTCGACAGGATTCCACATTGCAGACAAGCTAGTCAGGTTAGGTCATAAATAGATCCAAGATCAGCTAGCCAAATGACGACAAAATTAGAGTGAAGCTAGGAGACACAGGGTGGTAGAAGACTGCTTTTCAGACTGGAGGCCTATGACCAGTGATGTGCCACAAGTAGCCGTGCTGAATCCACTTTTCATTGTTTATATAAATGATTAAAATGTGAATATTTGCCTGTTTATTATGTTCACAGATGACATTAAAATTGGAGATGTAGTGGCCGGCAAGTTTTACCTCAGAGTTCAATGAGACCTTGATCAGATGGGCCAATGGGCCAAGGAGTGACAGATGGAGTTAATTTTAATTAAATGTGAAGTATTGCATTTTGGTAAGGTAAAATGGAGCAGGACATATACAATAAATGGTGAGGTCCTGGGGAGCGTTGCTGAGCAAATGGGCGCAGGATCATAGATCCTTGAAAGTGAAGTCGCAGGTAGATAGCGTGTTGAAGGTGGGGTTTGGTCTGCTTGCCTTTATTGATCAGTGCATTGACTATACGAGTTAGGAGATCGTGTTGCTGCTGGGCAGAATGTTGGTGACGCCAGATTTGAAATATTGTGTTTGATTCAGTTCTCTCTGCTAAGGGTAGGATGTTGTTAAACTTGAGATGGTGCAGAAAAGATGTATGAGGATATTGCTGGGCATGGAGAGATTAGGCGACAGGGAGAGGCTGGACAGAATGGGGCTTGTTTACTTTGGAGCATTGGAGGCTGAGATGTGACATTATAGAAGTTTATAAAATCATGAGGAACTTGAATAATCTGAATAGCTAAGGTATTTTTCCCACATTAGGGGAGTATAAATCTACAGGACAAAGGCTTAAGGTAAAAGGAGAACGATAGTAAAGAGTCAATGCTTTCATGCAGGTTGTGGTGTGTGTATGGAATGAGCTCTCAGGGAAAGTGATGGAGGCTGGTACAGTTACAACATTTAAAAGGCATCTGGATATGCATATTAATAGGAAGGACTTAGGGGAATATAGGCCTTATGCTGGCAAATAGGTCTAGATCAGATTGAGATGTATGAATTATGTAGACAATTCTCCCTGCTGCATGACACTGTAAGGGAGATGAGGAGAAATTCTAAAAGAACCATTTGAGTTGAAATTCGCTTCTCCAGAGGTATGTGGTGTTTCTTTGTTCACAGTTATCCAAAACTGAGTTACTTAAATATTTGTCAGAGAAGTGAGTCACAGATGATGGAGACAGACAGGAAAGTGGGGCTGAGACCACAACCTGATAAGCCACAATCGTAGTGCCTGGTGGAGCAGGTTCATAGTGTCTAACGATCTAACCCTGCTCCTGTTCTGATGTTCCATTCAGAGACTCCAACTTGTTAAACAGGTGCAGTTTGAGGCCACTTACTGCTATAGCTCTCCCAACTCTCTGGAATAGAGAATTCCTGACATTCACCACCCACTGTTTGAAGAAATCACTGCCTGCTCCGTCACGATGACCTATTGATATGAGCAATAGAGGTGAATGCAAGGACTTACCAAAGAACATCTGCCCTTGTTATCAAGGCAGTGTTTAACTGAGGATGACATCAAGGAGCCTGAGCAAAATTGCACTTCATGAGAATCCAGTGCAAACTCTCTAGTTTTTGGAGTCATCCACAGTACAAGGGAATATTTTTATCATCGGTGGGCATCAATCATCTCAGCCGTGGGACATCTCTGCAGGAAATCCTCTGGGTAGCTACCTCAGCCCAGGCATCCCCAGTTTTTCAGCAGGGATTCCCTGCTGTGAGTAAGCAGGCCATTTATCCCATTGAGCCTACATTGATCAGAAGTGGGGATATTTACTGTACGTTACACAATATTCAGAAAGCTTTGTCATCCCTGACCTCCTGATGCAGTTTGTGTCCAAGTGCAACAAGAGTGAGAGAACGGTCAAGCCTGTGCTGTTAAACTGTCGGCAACAATCATGAAACAGCACTGCACATATCCACAAGAAATGGAGGAGTTCACACACTATCTCAATCTGACTTCACAGGAATATGTGAAAGTTATTCGGCCCATCAAAACTACTGGACAAGAAGAAGGATAGCCCATTCAATCCCTCCTGCTGTTACACAGGAAGACAAGGAGTCTGCTCACGCCCACACATCACTTACATGGGATCAGAAAGTGACCATTTCGCACCTGGAGTCACTTCAAAGGAACAGGAAGAAGCCATTCAGATTCTCAAGTCATTAACACAAGAACAGGAAAGTGTCAGAGATGCTTCAACATAACAAACAAATGGAACAGGAACTGCACAGATGGACTGTTCCATGGCATTCCTCGTGGCTTCATTATTCGTAGTGCATCCGTGTTATGTTAGCATGCTTTTCTGGCAGTGGGAAGAAAGCCTTTTTTTTTTAACGAGTCCCAAAAGCATCTTGCATCGCTGAGAGAACAGACCTATATTCTCTCTGGAATTCGGAAGCTGGTGGGGAATGGCTAACTGTTTCAGAATGAAGGTATTGTGGCTGCTCACAGGATTATGGACAATGTAACGTTGAGTGGATGGTCACACAGTAACTGTGTATTAAAGTGTTCAGAGTTCATTCAGAGTCTGTACCTCTCTGTTAATCGAAATGAGGTCTATGCACTGGCACGTAAACTATTGGGAATCGAGCATCCTATGGAAAGTACGAAATTTCTCACTTTAACATTGGCTGCATGGGACAAAATGAGTGTCCATCCATAACCGTCAAGTTTCACCTTTGTTTTCTCTCACAGTGCTACAGGTTAACCACATAATTACCCCTCTCTCCCCTGATGATACCATCATGCCAAGGTTCAGTCTGGCGAAACTCCTTTGCACTGTCTCGGTGACGTGATGATCATTATTTATGAAGTAGACTCAGTCTGTACATAATACCCCAAATTTTCTGTCAACAAAATACTACCATTGAGTAAGGTATATTTACTGTGGTACTCAAGTATTTTGCATGAAAGACCAGATATCATTTCCAGTTCTAATTACTTCTGTCCCATCTGAATTATGTTAGTGACTTATAACGAAGGACTCCAGGTCCTTTTCAACAACAGAACTTCCCAACCTCTCCTCATTTAATAAATTTAAAAGAGAATCATTTTATTTGTGTTTCCCATTCAATCATGTTATACCTTGCGAACAGCTATTGCCCACTGATCCTTCTGATACCCCACAAGACTTCCACCCAGAGAAAGACATGACTCTCTTCATTTTGCCCATTATCCAATTTTTGATCCATTCTGTGTGTTCTGCTCCTACCTACCCATGGACTCTAACATTCCCCACTCACCAGTATTAAACCGTGTCGAACGTTTTCTGAAAAATCAAATCCTCTACACCCACTGGTTGTAAATTTTCGATATCACAACGGACAATCTCCACAACTACAGTAGGTTTATCAAAGATCCTTTCCTTTTCCTGAATCTAAGCTGACTCTACCAAATCATTTCAAGTGTCTAGTTGTCACATTCCTTATAAAAGGTTACAATGTTTTCCTCACAGCTGACATCAAGCTATTTAGTTTTTCTGTTTGCCCTCTTCGTCCTGTTTTAAATGTTTAGGTTTACAATATGTGTTTTCCAGTCTGCAGGATCTTTTCCAGGATCTCACTCGCTTTGACGAATAATCAGTAGTTCTTTCACTAGCTCTGTTGCCACCTCCTCAATACTCGGGGATGTAGCTCATCAGTTCCAGCAACATACTAATCTTCAATTCGATTAGATTTTCAAAGACATACTCTTCATTAATTCTAATTTCGTGCAGCCCCTCATTTTCAACAGGGCCTCTGTTCCCTAGTATTTCTGAAAGTTAGTTTCTGCACCTTCTTCTGTGGAGACAGAACCAATATATTCCTTGCAGCAGTCAGGTGGCTTCTCTCAGCTAGTGATATATCGGAGGACTGCATTCCGGATATGTCACTCACTCCTGCCGGAAAGTTCCAGATTCAATCCAATACACTTTCATGGTGATGAATATGTCACCCACTCTGACTGGAAAGTTTCAGAATCGATCCAGTTCACTTCATGGTGAGTGTCAGCACAGTCCTGTTCTTGGCGTGAGTTTGAAGGAGGGGACACAGCTCAGTGACCACCTCACTTTTGAAAGACGCTGGTTTCACATTTTGCACTTGGAATGGGTCCAGCTTAGACAAATGTTCCTGGAAATTCCTGGGACGATCATGCAGTGCCCTGCCCCTCCCTGTGCACAGAGCTTCCCTTCTGTGTGTTTACCATGGACCCAGAAAACTCTGCAAATACAGTGCTCATATCTCGTCCAGAGTGGGGTCAACATACCCTTGGGTCTCTCTGAATGAACGCAGCAGCTGAGAACACAAACATGTGAAAATCGTCCACAGAACGTCTCTTTACTCTGTAATTACTGGAGCAAGTCAAACCCCCAGAGACACGGTGCGCCCATTCAGTGTGGAAAATGTTTCTGTTCTCAGCAGAAAAAAAAAGTTATATCTCTGCTTTGCCCTACAGTTACATTTCTCCTAAATATATCAGTTGACAATGTGACATTCCGTTTCTTTTTATCTTAGCAACAATAAGGGAGACACCAGTATTACCGATGGAGTTGATCATCCCACTCACAGGAGAAAGACAGATGAATATAACTCAATGTAGACAGGGACACATCTAAATTCACATGATATTCAGGAATATGGGGAAAGGGGGGATTTTAGAATAAGCTCAAATGTTATTTTCCTTCTGGGTTATCATCAGCAGTTACTATGTTTGCTTTTCATTTCTCTCTCTCTCTCTCTCTCTCTCTCTCTCTCTCTCTCTCCCCCTCTCTCTCTCTTTCTGTCTCTTTCTCTCGAATGGATTTCTACATCCAATCAATTAACTTTCCCCGCACACATCCGACCATCCCTGATATAAATGACAATACTTCCCAGTTGCTTTCAGTTGTGATATAAGGTCATATAGCTTCTAAACGTTATCTATTTTTTTTTCCTGGCAGCGGCTGCCATACTTGCTGAGATACTCCAATATTTTCAGACGCTGGGGAATTTTATTTCAGATCTTCATCATCCACAGTTCCTTGGTTTATTTCCCCTTTAATTCTGTTGTTTCACGAGATTTCAGCATCACTGGCAAGGCCAGCATTGCCATCCATCACTAATTGCCGTGGACTGCGAGACCATTTGTCCAGACAATATGAAGTCAACCTTTTTTTGTCACACTTGGTTTCTTTTCCAAAGGCTATCAGTGAAATAATAAAAGAAATCCTGATAGTTCATGGTTGCTATTTGTAAAATGAGGTTTCTTTCCAATTGTTGCCATTTGAATTCAATTTCTATCATTGGTTCTGGTAGAATTTGAAACAATGCCTTTAGAGTCATAACACGGCAAGTGAAATTATTATTCTGATATGAGGTCCCTATTATGAAATAACTAGAGAAATAAGTACAAGTTTGCAGTCAAAATATTTGTACCTGGAAGAGTGGTCAGAAAAGAACTGGAGTCATGAAATCTGAAGTTGACAAGAGAGCAGATGATGGCTTATTTTGAAACAGCACTGAGGCAGAGCTGGAGACTGGGGATATTATAAAGGTGGGTGTAGGCAGGGTTGAAAACAGAGAGAATATAGAAACATAAAACAGTTCAGGGCAAAAGGAAAACTCGTGTCTGAACAGTCTTGATCCTTCTTAGATGTTTATGAGTGAGGATTCCGAAATTGATAGAAATGAAGTGGAATTTGTGACTGAAGATAACAGGTTATGTATTTGTTGAATATAAATAACAGAAATAGCAATAACCTTTACCATCGCTAATAGAATTGACAGAGATAGGTTTACCAGGAACACCAATAATCGCGAGGATAGGATAGTAACCTGCCTGAATAATCATCAGTACGGCTTGTATCCGCAAATCTAACCATGGCCAATCCTGAAAAAGCCAGTAAAGACCCAAGGATAAACTACTGTCCATTGTTGGAACATTCCAGCCTGTTGTTCTAAGATTCTCTTCCTCTCCCTCTTCCTGTTGCTGTTGAGCCCAATCATCTTGAGGATGACACTATGGAATAATAGGTTGAAGAAAGCCCCTTACTAATAGAAGAGGGAATCCCTTCAATGACACAGTTATTATCAATGGAGACTGGCATCAATCACAGTCAATGTACAAACAGCTCCAGTTAACCATTTCACTATAATCCTTATAAGTCACAATAATAGTTGGCCTAGTTGGGATGTTGACATCGCTGACTTTGGGCTAATAGCATCATGTCCAATTGTAAGGTTAGAGGTGAGGCAGAGAGATGATGCTTTCTATCCACTACCTCGATGATCCTACTGTTTTAACAGGGTCAGAATTGCTGGGATCCCAAGACCGTCTGTGCCTGATAAACAAGCCTGCTGCATCCTATCGTTTTATTTATTTATGTTTAAACTTGACATTTACCTTACCATCATTTAATGGGTTAGGTGGGGTTAGACATTTCTGAGAGGTTCCTACAGTGCCATAAACAGTGTAGATACAGTCCATTCCTCGTGGTCCTTGCAGCTGCAGTCTGGTCCTGTGGAGTGACGGTCAGGCTGTCACAGAACCAGGATTTTTCGTTTTACCTTTCCCCAGATATTACTGGGGTCTCAGAAGGATTAGAAGGCTGGAAATTTCTCCCAGCTGCTGTAGTTCTCTGAGATTTCTCTCGGAATTGACTTTTGATGATCTTTCTTCATGGATTGGAGAACTGCATGTGAGACAATCTGTTTCCTGAATCTGTTTTTTTTTGACAAGTGCGTATTTATGGGATGTCACCATATTAGAAAAGCTATTGTTTAGTAGTTTAACATTCTATTATTCTGCTTTTTTTGTGTTTTGTCGACAGTGGTTGAATGAATTCCGTTTTGCTTACTGTCGAATATTTTGACCAAGCGAATTACATCTGAAACACAGCACCTCACATTTATCTTTAAAATAAGGACATTTTCCAGTCAAGACTACCTTCATTATGTATTCAGGGACGTGCCTGCTCAGTTCCATAACAGAAAAGACAGATATTCACGTTTTAATTGTTTAATTACTTAATGAAAAACGTGTTTCAGAAACATAGAATTTAACAGCGGAATTCGCCATGCTGGAGGAGTGATAGTTCTATCAGGAATTATGTTGCATAGTAAATCCACCTCACAGATCCAGCACAGACCGTATAAGCCCAGATGAAATATCTGCTCAACATGGAGCACTGTTCAGACCAGGTTCAGTACAACCCAGCAATCAGTCCAGGTTGGAATATAGCACAGGTCTCTCCAGACAACTAGCTAACTGTCAAACATGTGGACCAGTACAGTACACACCGATGCACTGATTCAGAAACACTGATGAAACGGTCTGTCCAGCATGGGATGATATACAGCCCATACCAGAGTCTTGTTCTATAGGTGTGGACAAGTTATCTGTACATTATGGGGAGCTGTGCAGTGAATGGGTCTGTAAACCTGGAACAATTACTGTCAAAGTAGCTGTTTTCACCACACCAGTACATTGCTCAGTAACACTGTGTTAGATCACTGCCTAGAGTGAGGAATCTTGCAGCCCGTGCTGGAAGTGACAGGATGTGCAGCTCCCATCCATTCACAGCCCCATATGTCCCTTGTGCCCTTACAAGGGGGTACTGTGGTGTGAACATCACTGCCAGAGAGAGATGGCGGATGAATCAGTTTAAATATCAACAAACAAAATAATTTTGGGGAAAAAAAAGAAAAGGGAGGTTGAGAGCATTTCATGGAAGATCACAGGTTCAGAATACTGAAACGAAGGTATTTTGACAACATCCTGCAACGTGAGTCAGTAGTCCCAGGAATGATGGGTGAATAGAATATTGATGTGAGTTCGGATGTTGGAGAGTTTTGGGTGAATATTTGTTCTTCAGCTTTGTACCTGGGAGTGGGGTCAGCAGAATCTTCAACGCATCGGGCAGAAACTAACAATAATTTATCTCAGTGCCATTTTCATTGAGTGTGACTGAGGGATTTTCTATACGAGGCCGCGTTAGTTTCACCTCATTAAGTACTCACCCCACCCCATGGTGTCCCTATCATTCAATGCCAGCCTAATTCTCACCCTTCATGGCTGGAGGTAAACACCATCGCTTGGATGCCCCATGGATATTCTGTGATCCCTGGCACTGGTACTATCTTTAAAAGGCCAATTTGCAAACGGTTGAGCTTTCTTAATTTGGAGCTGTCGTTCAAAATGGTGGCAACTCACCACCCAGCTACCTGCAGGATCTGCGGTGTGAAGAAATGTCCAACAATGCAGAACAGGCATCAATAACCTTCCCCATTCTGCCACGATAAGGGTCACCGTCTTCCGTCTGCTGCTGCACACTCATTGAAATCTGCTTTAGCACCTACCCCCGAACAAGGCTCATGCTCCATCACTCTCACTGCTGCATGCAGCACCTTCTCTCTCACTCTCTCGCCACTTAACCCCCAGACTATAAACACTGTATATCTGTTCTCGCACCTACCCAAACAAGGCTCATGCTCCATCACTCTTACTGCTGCATGCAGCACCTTCTCTCTCACTCTCTCGCCACTTAACCACCACACTATAAACACTGTATGTCTGTTATAGCACCTACCCAAACAAGCCTCATGCTCCATCACTCTCACTGCTTCACGCAGCGCCTTTCCTCGTTCTCTCTCGCCTTTCCAATGCCCTCACATGGTGATAGAATATTCGGGAGAATGCCGATTATGGGATGTTCCAGAAAATGTTCCAAGTAATTTCCGTTTTCAGGCAAATGTCAATGCACCATCACGAGGCCAATCAAACCACCAAATGTTCTCTAGCATATAATAAGTCTCCCACACATTTGGCTGAGTGGCTGGTTTATGATGCAGAGGGAGGACACCAGCGTAAGTTAAATTCCCCAAACTGACAGAGGTTATCATGAAGACGAAACTCTTTCAACCTCACCCCCACACCTTAGGTGAGATGACCCTCAGGTTAAACCACAACGAGTGGTCTCTCTCTCGCATAACAGAGCAGCCCCATGGTCCTTTGCAACTCTATTCAATCACTTTTGCATTTTTTTTATCTATGTTACCATTTGTTTTGCATTATATTCCTACGTGTTTCGGATCAGTGTCATTTTGTACTACTGCCAGCATTTCCCCCACACTGACGTTCCTGTCCAATAATCCTTGACTCCATTGTTATCTACGAACCTTCTTTCTTTGCTTCAAAACTATTTCAATATCTCTGCCTCCAATACTCTGCGGAAAGAGATTTCCAAAGTCTTCCAACACTGAGAAAATAAGAAAACATCTCATCTGGGGTGTGAGGTTGTTTTTTTTTTGTGTCGTTATTTGAGAAGATAATTACACTGGAAGCAGTTCAGAGATGTTACACTACACGTTTTCCAGAAATGAAGGGCTTATATTATGAGGTTTTATCAGATTACTCTTGGAATGAGAGGTGACCTTATTGAAATATGCAAGACCTTGAGGAGGATGGATCAGGTAGATAACCACTGGGTGTTTTATTCCTGATTTGCCAGTAGCAGTGATGGACTCTCCCTCTTTATGGTCATTTAAGCGGGCATTGGATAAGCATATGGAGGTTATTGGGCTAGTGTAGGTTAGGTAGGCTTCGGTCGGCGCAACATCGAGGGCCGAAGGGCCTGTATTGCGCTGTATTTTTCTATGTTATATGTAAGGGACTTTGCCCGTAACGTCGATTTCGCTGCACTTTGGATGCTGCGTGAACTGCTATGTTCTTCCAGAACCACTAATCCAGAACCACTGGGTGTTTGTCTAGTCCAAACTTATCATTGTCATAGAATCTCTACAATGTGGAAGCAGAACATTCTGTCCATTGAGACCACACTGGCCCAGCGAATGGCATCTCACCCAGACCTATCCCCCTCCCCTCACCATGTAATCCTGTATTTTGCATGACAAAACCACTCATCCTATACATCCCTGAGCACTATGGGCAATTGTGCATGGCGAATTAACTCTAACCTGCACATCTTTGGACTGTGAGAGGAAACTGGATCACAGGGAGGAAACACACAGATACGGGGAGAATTGAAGGTTGCAATTGAACCAAGATACTTGGTGATATGAGGAAGCAGTGTTAACCACAGATCCACCATGCTGCTCCGTTATTTCTGAGAGTTATATGTGGCTGACTAAAGAAATCTGCCTGACTTTTTACTATCACTGAACCTGACCCAGTCTGAGAAATTGTCATCGGCCATATCTCCAATCTGGTTACATTTAAATTTGCTACGAACAGTGGAGGAGTAGTACTAGAAAAGGTAACAGTGGCATAGTCCAACCACAGTCAGAACCGGAGTGAGGAGTATTCACAAAGTGGGCATTTATTCAAATAGAAATTCTCTTTCCCAGAAGTTTGTAATGGCTGGATCTTTATATTATATCGAGGCTGGCTTTGTCTGATTTCTCATAGACATCTGCATCAGGGATAATGGTGCATCGAGAGAAAAGTACACCTGGGATCACAATGAGATGAACCATGACCTATCTCACTGGTGGAGTAGTGTCAACGGGCCGAATGGCCCACTCGTCTCCCTCAGCCTTGATCTGATATTCCGTTCAGCCCTTGCGACCTGCTATACAGGAGCAGATCGAGGTCACTCCGATGGCTAGGCCTTGTTTCGAAAATGTACTTGTAGAATGCAGGCTGGCTCAACTCCAATTTCCTGTTACACCCCGTATCTCTAAACTCGCTTATATGTCCGAAACCAATCCACCCCATCTGTAAATTCATTCAGTGACCCACCTTCCACAACCCTCTGGGTTTGGGAATTCCAGACATTCACTATCTTCTGAAAGATGACATTTCTTTACATCTCAGTTTGAAATCGATATTCCTTAGTTTGTATCAGTGTCCCGGAGTGAGACACTCTGCCCAGATGTGGAATCACATTCTCAAACAAATACCTTGTCAAGCCCCCTCTGTACCTTAAAAATGTGTTGCTGGAAAAGCGCAGCAGGTCAGACAGCATCAAAGGAGAAAGAGAATCGACGTTTCCGGCATAAGCCCTTAACGTCAATTCTCCTTCTCCATTGATGCTGCCTGACCTGCTCCGCTTTTCCAGCAACACATTTTTAAGTTCTGATCCCCAGCATCTGCAGTCCTCACTTTCCACTCTGTACCTTGTCCATTTCAGTAATGTCACGCTCATTTATTTCAAGCACAATGAATAATTGCCTCACCATTTTAGATGTACTCAATAATTCGACCCTTTCATTCCAGAAACCCGCTCAATGTACCAATCTAGCTACTTTCTGCATCAGCATGATGACTTTAAGTTTCATGCGCAGGAACACTCCAATCCCTTTGTACTGCTCCTTTGTTGGGACTCCACTTCATTAAATAACAGCCAGCCTTTTGGTTGTCAGTGTCATCCTCAAACTCGGATGTTTATTGCACTCAGCTCCCTCCTTCGGGCTCTCATTATAGATGTAAATAACTGAAGCCATTGGACAGATATTGGTGCTAATCCATCAGATATGTCTTTATCATAAAGATCGATGAATCCTGACTCTCCAATTTCTATGTGATAACCATCCTTCATCCCATGCTAATATATTATCCATCATACTATGAGTTTCTGTCTGTGGAACAACCTTTGTGATACCTTGTGGAAAATCTCTGGAGAGCCTCATGTTACATTTTCAGGGATCTCCAGAAAGCCTTTGCATGATTTTATAAGGCAAAATATAGTTTCCCTTTCACAAAACCATGCTGACTCTACCTGAAGCTTTGCTAAATTCCCTGCAATTCCTTCTTTAATAACAGACTGTCGCAGATTCCCAGCAATAATGGTCAGGCTAAATGGTTCCTGCTTTCTATCTCGCTCCATCCTTGAAAACAGGCGCCATATTGGAGCTTCACGTGTTTCCCTGGAACACTTCTGTAATCCAGCGAGATATGCAATATTTCACTCCGTGACCACTTCTTTTAAAACCAATGATGAATTATTGCTGACCTGCCTATCCTTAGTCTTACCTGTTGTTAAAAACCCTGTAACGTTTGTTAGAGATAGTTCGAAAAACCTCCTATTACCATTTTCATGATGATATTGAAATACGTACAGTACTTTCTCCAGTGAAGATTGATGTCAAATACTGGTGTAAATTATCTGCCTGTTCCCTGTAGCCACTTCCTCAGTCACACCCTCTGAATGTCCTCAACATACTTTCCTGACTTTCTTTCTACCAAAGGTCACACACTCATCTTCAAAATTTGTGATGCTTGTTTCTATATTTCTTGCAAATTTATTTGCATCATAACTTTTCATCCTCTTTCCGCCTATTCCTTGCTTTTTCCCTCGCTTTCTAGATTCATACAGTCATATTGCACACAAACATTTCATCCAACATGTCCATGCTGACCATGTTTTCCAAACAAAACTAGTCTTCTGTGATTGCATTTGGTCCACATGCCTCGAAACGCTTCCCATTCATATGTTTGTCCAAATGTCTTTTAAATGTTGTCACTGTACTTGCATCTACCAGCTCATCTGGCAGCTCTTTCCATACGCACACCTCCTCTGCTTGAAAAAGTTGACATTTTGTCCCTGTTCAATCTTCCCCTTTTCACCTTGAAGCTCCACCCTATATGGTTGGTCTCTCCTGTCATGTGGAAAAGACCTTGACAATTCACCCAATCCATGCCTCCCATGATTTTATTAACTCCCAGAATGTCACCTCTCAACATCCTCCATTCCATTTGATACTAACGTCAAGAACAAGCATTCACTAACAAGCATTGCAAATTTGAAACAATATTTTAAAAAATGACAGGAAAGAACACTCAGCCCAAACTTCATACTGTGATTTGTTTCTCTCCATGTTACAATACTCAGGCAGCGTGAAACTCTTACTAGTGCCAATAAGACATCAAGAAAATAAATTCTTTTGTTTAAAGGGGGTGATGATCTCTACAGTGAAAACGTTTCTCTAGCCAGAGCTATGTAAGAAAGGGGATTGTTATGCCACACGATCAGCGTGCAGTTGTCTTTAGCACAGTGAGATGATGACTAAGAATACTTTTGAAATTTGGATTATTCAGTGCAAAGGGGAAGAGGAGTTTTCAAAAAGGTTTACTCTAAGAAGGAAACTTTCCAAAGTGAGATGTAAGTGGGAGGTGTAAAACAACATGAATGAAGAGTCCGAACCACACTCAGACCAGAGGCAAAGTGGCAGCATAAATGGAGCTTGATGCTAGTGCAGGGAAGGTAGACATGATCAAAGAACTTCAATTGTATTGGGGAGGGACCATAATGTGAGGGAATGTGCTCTTAATTGGAGAGGGAGAAACTGGAATCAGGAAGGGGAGACAAGCAGTGAAGAGGATGGAGCAACAATGGCAGGGGTTTCAAGTTGTAATTTGGGAAGCACAATTGAAATTCATGCCTCGCATCTGCTCCTGGTCCTTGAAATAAATGTCCTAAATCTGAGCATACACTAATGCTCGTTAATTTGTGATTGAATAGTATCCTTGACAGACTTTGTGAACCATGGGCGGTTAATCTTCTTTCGAGTCCTTCTTTTCGAACAGAAACAATAATTTCTAAGCAGTATGGGATATCTGCTTGAATGTCTGTACATGTATGCCCACTGCCCTTCCTCAGGGTGTAATTCCACATCACGACTCAGACCAGATGTGAGACAGAAATCCTCAATTTAAATGTCTGGTTCTATTCAATAATTCAGGGGGAACTTCTGCATGTGGCTGAACATATGATCAGCGGAGACTGACTCAATCACATCTCTCAGTGTAGCAACATTTCACTTGTACTCTTTCAATCCAGTCTTCTGTCATTGCTGCTCACAATGCAGTCTCCTTTACACTGGTGAGACCAAACAGGGACTGCACTAAGGAACACCTCCACTCTGTCTGAAGGAATAACCCTGCCCTTCTCACTGCTTCCCATTTCAATAACCTTCCTTGCTCTCGTGCTGACATTTCGGTCCTGAGCTGCTGCAATGTTCCAATGAAGCACAACCCAAGCTCGAGTAACACCTCACTGTATGGATTGTATGTTACAGCAAGTAGGAGTTAACATTCATTTCCATAACTTCACAGTCTGAACCCATTGTGGCTGTTCTCCATTTTACATACATTCTGCTTCCTGGTTTCACTATGACCTTGTCTATGTCTTGTTTATATTGCACTCAGTAGGGAGAAACCATTTCTCCCATTCACACTTTAATATACACCCAATTTACTTCTGTTTCTCTTTCACCACAATCAAAAGCCCCTCCTCTGGGACATTGCACCTCCACATGCTTTGTTAACCATCATCCCTCGTCCACTTTTGTCAAGAGATTAAAATGTAATTTTCAGTTGTCGAGACACTTATACTGGAATAGGAGGGTGTCATTGATGCTCCAACAGGACAAACCAGAGAATGCACTCAAAGACGGCTCCACGATGTTCCTTGTGACTCCGTTGCCTGTGATGCACGTAATACTTTAACGTGGTTTACTGGCAGTGAGGAAGGAAACCAGATGTTTTGTGTCAAGTCTCAAGGAGGCATCTCCCATCTCCAAGAACACAGGCACATGTTCTCCATGGAGGTCAGAAGCTGGTAGGAATAGGTAACTGTTTTTGAATGAAGGTATTGTGGCTGCTGTCAGGATTGAGAATAACATGATGTTCAGTGCAGTATCACACGCCAAATTAACCATTTTAATGTAGAGTGAGCTTATTCAAAGACTGGCCCTCTGTGTTTCTCAATCGACATGGGGAGTGGGGTCGTGTGAGGGGAATATTCTTAACCCGAGTAAAACAGAAGTCATGGAATTTAATCACCGTATTAGTGTCTGTTCAGAACATCGATAGTGACTGTCGCTCCCCCTCAACGTTCAATACAATCATCTCTCATTCTCTCACAGTGCTAGAGATTAATCTTCACTCACTCCTCATGGTAACATCAGACCAGGGATTAGTCTGGTGAAACTTCGTTACACTCTCTCTGCGGCAAGTGATCATTCTTTATAAAGGAGAGAAAATCAGTCCACAATATCCCAAAGACTGCCTCAACAACAGCCTCAGGGTTAATTGCAATAACTAATTTTCCTCACGTAGACATCTCCGTTTCTTTCCTGTTCCATACAAATCCTATTCCTTCTCTGTGCACTGGGAATGATGTGGAGTTTAGAAGTTTCTTACATCTGTATGTCAGCATCAGTAAAACAGCACCAGAGATGCTAATGGAGATGAACATCATTGTCAGGGAGAGACTAAGAAAGAATGCACTTGAACTAAGGAATGATCACCAACCTGAATGGAAACGAGCTGTAGGAATATGGGAAACAGGCAGAGGAAGGAAACTATCTTTCCTTTTGTTCTTCCCTTCACTGGATGAGTGCAGCCCTGGCCAAGCCAGCATGTTGTGCTGATCTTGAACTGAGTGGCTGGTTCAGCTGTTCCACAGGACAGTAAAGAGTAAAAAATATATTGCTGTCGGTTTGCAGTCACACAGAGACCTGACCAGGGAAGCATGACCATTGCCATCTCAAGGCCATGAGATAAACAGATGGGCTTTTTTATGAATAATGATGTTGGTTTCATTTCAATGACACCAATTTCCTTCATGACATATCAACAGATTATTATTCTGTGGCTCTGTGAGTGAATGACTTGATCACCATGGTGGTTAGAAGGGTCTTGAAACAAATGATTGCGGATTTTAATAAGGCACAAATAGTGGTTCACTCAGAAATTGCAATGAGGCTGAGAAGGAGACTGGGACAGGATTAGTGAGTAGAGAGGTTACGGAAATGCACATCTGTGCAGGGCTAAAAAGATTATAGAGTCTTAGAGCAGTCTACTTCCTGCCTGCATATTGATGAGTAATTTGTTAATCGTCATTTGTAAGTTATTATTTCTAACGAATGGAATTTTTGGTTGGAACTGAAAATGTTGACTTCCAACTTTTCGTATTTTAAATAATATGAACAGCAATTCATTTTAACTTGCTTTAATGGACAGTTAGAATGACTTACCAGGAACATCAACGACCGCGAGGATGGGATAGTAACCATCTTGAATAATTCAAAGGGTATCCTGGATCAGTGATGTTCTTGATATCCAAGGCTGGGAAAGCCAGTAAAGCCCTGAGGATATATTCCTGTCCATTGTTGAAACATTCCAGTCTCAGATTCTGATCTCTCCTCCCCCTCTCTCTGGAGCTGCTGATCCCTGTAAGTGCTGTCGGTGATGCTCCCAACCATACTACGGGGTAACACATGGAATACAGTTCAATGAAAACTCAAAACAAATTGAAAGTTACATATTCTGGATGGGATATGTGAGGGTGACAGAGGGAACAAATGTTGGGGTAAGCAGATCTATTGAGCATAATCATTCAATCTGCCTTGGGTATGGGAATAATGCTGGTGGTTTATTGGAACATAAACATGTTTCTCTGTTTATAACTAAAAATATACATCCTGTAACTACTGCTCAGACATTACAATACAAGTAAGACATTGAGAGAACTTTTATAGTCCATGATCAAAAGAGAAAATGTTCCTAAGACAACGTGGAGTTAAAGCAACCAGACGGCATTGTATGTTAGCAGGGAATTGTACCTAAGAAACAATGGTGACTGCAGAAGCTGGAGAATTCAGTGTTGATAAAATGTGCTGGTGGAAAAGGCATTGCAGGTCCGACAACATCCGAGGAGCAAGAGAGTCAACATTTCAGGAGGATCCTTCTTCAGAACTGCGAAGGGAGAAAGGGGCTGATGGAGGTGAATCTGGGGGGAAAGATAGGCACTACGTGGACGAGGGTGAGAGTGATAGGTCGGTGGGGAGTGTCAAGTGGATAAGCGGGACGGAAGATGGACAGACAGGTCCCCTCGAGAGGGAAGATCTGAGTCAGAGGGTTGGATCTGGGATCTGAGTGGGTGAGGGGAGATTTGTAAATCAGTGAATCCAATGTTCATACCATGTGTTTGTAGGCCGCAGAGGCAGGAGATGAGATATTACTGGCAACATTCTGGGAAATCGCTTCTGAACACTCTCCAGCTTAATAATCTCCTTCCTATAACATCACTACACACAGTACAACGGAAGAGGCTTTTTCAATGTCTGGCACAATCTCAGCATGACTCCCAACTACGAACGTCAATGATCTGAGCACCCTTGCATCCCTGTATTCTATAACTCTACCAACGCACTACCATTAATTGTATAAGCCATTCCCTTGTTTGTTCAACCATAATGCAATACCTCGTATTTATCTAATTTATCTGCCACACCTCAGCCGAGTGAGTGTTATTAATGCCCCCTCATTCTCCCCCTTCAGGTTTAAAAGACCGTCCTTCACCAAACAGCCTACAGACACCAACCTTGATTTTCCCAAAGACCCAGAGCTTGGTTTGCCTTGTGTAGTCAGATTACGCAGTGGTTATGGAGAGGCTGGAAAGTAAACAGTTGCCTTGTATCACTTAATGGTTTTAGGAAGACGGAAACTACATGCCTGAGATTGGAAATAGTGAGCAGTGTGTTTTGGCCAGAAACTGGGCTCTTTCCTCTTCTCTGATGGTCTGCATTGATATCATTTCGAGATCCGTCAGAGTGTGCCTGTAGGATTTCTTTCGCTAATTTTGCAGACAACAGATAATAACCATTAAAGCTGGAAATCACAGCCAAGCAATTAAAGATGTTCATAGTTTATCTCGATAGCAGAGCACATGCAATCACCATCCTGTAATTGAGTCTAATACCTTTTATTTGTTTAACAATGAGAACTGGTGCCTGTGTCTATCATTAATATTAATTAGAATGTAATAGATGCATGCAGAGCTGAAAGCTGACACTTAAAATATGACCCAAATTCTGGGCATGGTTTAAGTCTTGTGTAATAGAAAGTGTCCCTGCCTCTGTGCCATAGTTCTCAATTTGATTTCATTCCATGAACTTGTGTTCGTGTCACAATCTCTGGAGCAGATGATCTGGATTCAAGTCTTGCCTGTTGTGGAGGTGTGTCACAGCATGTCTGAACAAGCTGATAAACAAGCACACAGGAGAATCCTATTGCAGCTTTCGGGGCTATTGTTGAGTAGTGGTAGTGCCCCTTCCTCTGAGCCTCAAGGTTCACATCCGACAGAGATGTTTCATTATATGTCTGAACACGTGGATTAAAATGATGTTAGAATTGTGACTTGATGGAGGTAGAAGAGGTGTCATTATTGAATTTCAGAATGTAGGCCCATGATGACTGAAAGCACAGCCATTCCTGTTGATTGAAGTCACATTTGCAACTTCTAGAGGTTTATACAATCATGAGAAGGGTAAGTAGTCAAGGTCTTTCTCCCAGGGTAGGGAAGACCAAAACTGCTTTAAGGTGGGAAGAGAAAGATTGAAGAGGGACCTAGAGGGCAACTTTTTTCACGCAAAGCATAATGCGTGTATTGAATGAGCTGCCAGAGGAACTGTTAGAGGATGGTGCAATTACAACAGTTAAAAGGCATAGGAAGGGTTCAGAGGGATATGGGACAAATGCTCGAAAATGGGACAAGATTAATCCAGAATATCTGGTCAGCTTGGATGAGTCGAAGGGTCTTTTCCCTGCTGTACAGGTCTAGGATTCACATATTCAATTGAGCAAGATATCGTTACAATCTCTGACGGTAAATCATTAAATAAAATTTGTTCACGATACAACCAATCTTGATGTCATCTGCAAATTTGCTCATCGTGGCTTCTACAATTCTCATCTAATTTATTGATATAAATGTCAAACAAAAGGGGACCAAATACTTTTGCTTGTGAATCACATCTGATCCCAGGTTTCCAGTTTGAAAACAACCCACCACCTCCACCCTGTCTCCTGCAATTAAACCGATATTCACAGAAACACACACACACAACCCTCCATCAACAGCCTGTCTCCTGCTTTTAAACAGTTATTCACAGGAACACACACCTCCCTCATCACCACCCTGTGCCCTGCTATTAAACACAGAAATACACACACACACACACACACACACACACACACACACACACACACACACACACACACACACACACACACACACACACACACACACACACACCCATATCGAGACACAGGTACAGTCATGTCTTTAATACAGAGATAGATAATTTTTGATTAAAACATGGGTCCAGAGTTACATTGAGAATGCAGGGGAATTGTGCTGAGAAACATGTCAGGCATGTCTGATCAGCATATTAGAGTTGATAGGCCTAATGATCTTATTTCAATTTCCTACGCTGCGTGGACTTCAGATGACAGGGTCCAGGATGTCTCAGAGCGGCTGCAAGGGAGAGGAGCAGCAGCCAGAAGTCATTGTGCACGTAGAGAGCTAGGAAAAAAGTAAAAGCCAGGACCATGACAATGGTAATACCCGGTTTACTTCCTGTGCTACATGCTAGTGAGGGTAAGAACAGGAGGACATGGTAGATGAATGTGTGGCTAAAGAATTGGTGCGGGGGTAGAGATTCAGATTTTTAGTTCATTGGGATCTTTTGTGGGGAAGAGGTAACCTGTTCAAGAGGGACGGGTTATACCTGAACTAGAGGGGTTCCAATATGTTGCCCGACAGATTTGCTAGTGCGACAAGGGAGGGTTTAAACTAGATGGGCTGGGGCTGGGGAGGGTATTGAGCGTGGGATCCTCAACAGCAAGGAGAAAAGTGCGAGGCTGGAAGGAGATACAGTAATCAGAAAAGGTAAAGTGAAGAGACAGGTCAGGCTGGAACATGACAGAGGACAAGGAAAACTTGTTGGATTAAATTGCATCTGTTTCAATGCAAGATGTCTGACAGCTAAGGCTGATAAACTCAGGGCGTGGATAGGTACGTGAGACCGAGATATTATAGCCATTACACAAACAGGGTTAAGGGAGGGACAGGACTGGCAGCTTAATGTACCAGTGTACAGCTGCTTTAGCTTGGAGCGTGGTGGTGGAAGGAACGGAGGAGGAATTGCATTTTTGATTAAGGTCAGTATCACAGCATTGATCAGATATAAAATAACTGAAGGATCATCCAATGGCGTTTTGTGGGTGGAGCTGAGAAATAAGAAGGGAATGGTGACATTATTGGGGTTGCACAATAGGCCCCCAAATAGTCAACAGGAGGAACAAAAATATGTAGAGAGACCATGGAGACTTGCAGGGCCATTGTAGGAGATTTTAATTTTCCTAACATAGGCTGGGACTGACGCAGATTTAAGGGCTTAGATTGGGTGAATGTATTAAGTGTGTTCAGGGAATTTTCCTCTGGCAGTATGTAGAGCAGCCTACTCGGGAAGTGGCAAAACATGACCTACTCTTGGGAAATAGAGCAGGACAAGTGACTGAGGTGACAGTTCGGGAGCATTATGAGACCAGTTACCATTGTTCTATTAATTTTATAATAGTTATAATGAGGGAGAAACTGGTCCACAGGTGCAATTTCTAACTCTAGGCACGGTGAGTTTTGATGGCATTAGACAGGAACTTGCAGGGGTTGATTGGAGTAGTTTTTCTGCAGGCAAAGGGACTTCCAACAACTGGGACGCTTTCAAAAGTGAGATAGCTAGAGTTCAATGTTTATATGATCCTGTGAGGATAACGGGCAAAGATGGTATGAAGACGGAATCCTGGATGACAAGAGATATTGAGGCTTTAACCAAAAAAAGAGGAAGAGGTGTGGCTGAGGTCCAGGTAGATGGGATCAAAGGAATCCCTCGACATACACAGGGGATAAAGGAGTTTACTGAAGAAGGAAATCAGGAGAGTGAGAAGAGGGCACGAGATAACCTTGGCTGAGAAGTTCAGTATGAATCCAAAGAGGTTGTTTACATATATTAAAGAAAAGAGAATAACGACAGTGAGAATACGACCGCTCAAAGTGGATACGTATATGTGGAACCGCAGGAAATTCTCAATGTTCTCAATTAATATTTCTCTTCTCTACTTACCGTAGAGAAATAAATAAAGACTTGATTCGGGAGCTTAGGGAAGTTAGTGGTGATATCTTTGGGGACGGTCCATATCATAGTAGTGGAAGTGTTGGATGTACATGTATTAGAATGTAGGAATGTGGATAACTCTCCTGGTTCTGACCAGATGTATAAAAGAACACAGCAGGAGGCTAAAGAAGAAACTACAAGGACCCTGGCTGATATTTTTGCATCATTGTTAGCTACAGGTGGGGTTCCAGAAGACTGGATGGTAGTGGATGTTGTTCCCTTATTATAGAAGGGAAGGAAATAAACACCTGGGAAGTATAGACCAGTAAACCTAACAGAATTTGCTGATGAAAGTGAGGGAAGTTTTCAGAAATCGCAGCAGGACCTTGATTAGCTGGGGTCGTGGGCCGAGGAATAGGAAAATGTAGTTTAATAAAGATAGGTATAAGTTTTGCATTTTGGAAAATCAAATCAAGGCAGGAATTTCGTGGTGAATCGCAGGGCGTTAATTGGTGTAGTGGAACAGAGGGACCTTGGAGTACATGTGCATGGTTCTCTGAAAGTAAAGTCACAGGAAGACAGGGAAGCGAAGAAGGCTTTTGGCACACTGGCCTTCATCAGTCAGGGCACTGAGTATGAAAGTTCTGAAGTTCTGATGTTGGTGAGGCCGCACTTGCATTGTTGTGTCCAGTTTTGGTCACATTGCTATCGGAAGGATGTTATCAACCTGGAAAGATTGCAGACGAAATTTACAAGGATGTTGACATAACCCAATAGTCTGAGTTACAGAGAGAGGTTGGAGAAGCAATGACATTTTTCTTTAGCGCATAGCAGACTGAGGGGAACTGATGGTGGGGACGGGTTCAAGATAATGAGAGGCATGGATATGGTGAATGAACCCGTTTTTTTTTCCCGAGTTTTGGAATCGAGGACTAGAGTGCATCAGTTTAAGGTTAGAGTGGAAATAATAAAAGAAACCAAGAGGAGCAAATATTTCACAGAGGGTGATATACATATGGAATGAGCTGTCAGTGGAAGTGGTTGAGACATTTACATTAACAATATTTAAAAGGCACTTGGACAAGTACATGGATAGGAAGGGATCAGAAGCATATTGGCCCAGTGCAGGGAAATGGGTTTAGCGTGGATGGACATTAAGGTCAGCATAGACTAGTTTGGACAGAGGGCCTGTCTTCATGCTGTAGGACTCTCTGACTCCAGAAGTAAAATAACCTTTTGGGCCAAACTCTCATTTCTCCTTTTGTCATGAGTTCCAATAATATTGGGACAAATTTCTTTCAAGTCAACATCGCAGAGATTTTGATTTCCAGTTTTTTTTAATCAAACGTGTGTGTGTGTGTGTGTGTGTGTGTGTGTGTGTGTGTGTGTGTGTGTGTGTGTGTGTGTGTGTGTGTGTGTGTGTGTGTGTGTGTGTGTGTTCCTCAGTATTTTTCAAATGGAGGAATTAACGTGCATGTTTGCAATATCCACTCAACATTCTTCTTTCCATCATAGCTTGAGTAACATTGTTTTATTCCTAAATGTGTTGTTTTAGCAGATTAAAGAAATCTGCCTGACTTGTTCCTAATACTGACCCTGACACACTCTGAGATCTGTATCATTGGCCATTTCATTAATCTAGTAATAATGGAATTTTTTGAGATCAGTGGAAGAGTGGGTCTAGAAAAGGGGAACACTGATCTAAAAAGACAGTTAACTATCAACTCAGTGAGCCTCACGTCAATTTCGTGTAGGAGGGGTTTTTGAGGGATATGATTTACATGAGATTATTTACAGAGTGGAAACAGGCACTTCGGCCCAACAAGTGCAGACAAACCCAGCCCCCTACACCTAACCCGCACGTTTTTGGACTGTGGGAGAAAACCAGAACAAAGCCACGCAAACAAGGTGCAAACTCCACACAGTCAGTCGCCATCATATGGTGGGAATTGAACGCAGACCTCTGGCGCTGTGAGGTAGTAGGGCTAACCACTATGTCACCGTGCCACGCAGAAAGACAAGGGCTGGTTTGGTGTAGTCAACATGGCTTTGTGCGATGGAAATCAAGCATCATTGATGTGATTGAGTATTTTGAAGACGTGACAAAGAAGATTGACGAAGGTGGTCTGACGTACATTGTTTACCCTGGCTACAATTAAGCATTTAATAAGGCTCCTCATCCTAACAGATTACTAAGGTTAGTTCACATGGAATTCAGGGAACGTTAACCAATTAGACACAAAATTGTCTTGAAGGTAACGGATTGTCTTCCAGACTGGAGGAATATGGCCTGGGGTGTCCGGAAAGAATCGCTGCTGAGTTCCCTGCTTTTCATCATGGACATAAATAATTTGGATGCGAATATCAGAGGCATGGATAACAAGTTTACAGATAATATCAACAACGTGGTGTAGCAGAAAATGCAGAAGATTATCTTAGAGTGCAGAGGCACCCTTGACCATCAAATGGCCAAGGACTGGCAATTAAATTTAATTTAGATATTTGTAAGGTTTTTATTTTTTAAAATTAAAACATGGTAGTGCCCTTGGGAATGTTTCTGAACAAAGAGGCCTACAGGTGCAGGTTGACAGTTCCTTGAATGTAGAGTCACAGGTAGATAGGATGGTGAAGACCATGTTTAACATGCTTGCCTTAATCAGTCAAAACATTGAGTATCGGAGTTGATGTGGCATGTTACCCCTGTACAGGACACACGTTAAGAATCCTGCGCACTATTGTGTTGGCTCTGCTGATGGGAGGATGTTGAGAGAGCGCAGAAATGATTTACAAGGATTTTTCGATACTGGGTGGTGGGGGGGGGAGGATTGAGATTCAGGGAGATGATGAATAGGTTGAGGCTTTCCCCCTGGACTGGAGGAGGGTGAATGGAGACAGGAAAGTGGCATATAAAATTCTGATGGGCATCGATAGTCTGAATGGCCAAGGTCTTTTTCCCAGGGTTAGGGGAGTCCAGTTATAGATGGTATAGGTTGAAGATTTGGGAGAAAGATTTAGAGTGGACCTTAGGAGTTACATTTTATGCCGAAGGTGATGTGTGTAGAGAAAGTGCTATCAGAGAAGATGTTGAAAGTGGGTACAATTACATATTTAAAATATATTGGGATAGTTACATAAGTAGGAATGGTTCAGAAGGATATGGGGCATATGATGGCAAATGGGACTAGATCAGATTGGGATATCTGGCCAATGTGGGCAAGCTGGAATAAAGGATCTGTTTCCATGCTGTATGACTCTCTGATTCTATAAGAGGGTGGAGAAAATTCTAAAAGGGCCTTTCAAGTGGGAATTATCTTTCCCAGAAGATTGACATTCCTTTTTGTTTACATTTATTCAAAGCTGTGTTAGTTAAATATTTGGCAGAGCAGTGAGTCACGGAGAATGAGATACAGGCAGGAAAGTGGGGCTGAGACCACAACCTGATCAACCACAGCTAGTGACTGGTGGAGAAGGGTCAAGGTGTCTAAGGAACCACGACTGCTCCTCAGTCCCATGTTTCTGTATTCCTTTCAGCCCCTTAAACCTGAGAGACAGGAGCAGTTGGAGGCTACTTACTCCTATAACCTGGTGCACAGAAACAGAGGAGACGGTTCAGCCCCTCAAGTCTGTCCCACACGGTTTGAGGGCATTTGGGAAATGCAATTGGAAAATCCAGGCTTGGTATGATAGATGCCCCTCATCTCTCTTCACAGAGTTTCCCCTCTCTGCAACTTGTGCTTCATTTGTTGGTCATGTTGTAGACCCAGATTCACTGTGAATACAGACGCCAGACCTCACCTAGCGATGGCTCACAGAATCATCTGTTGTCCCAAACTGCAAAATTCAATAACAGACCTTCCAGGAAAATAACACCCACTAACTTTCCAATAACAGAATGTGAGAACATCAGAAACAGGAGCAAATCGTTCAAACCCCAATCCTGCCTTGCTCTTCACTTAGCCGATCGCTGATCTGCTCTCGGTCTCAAATCCTCTTTAATGCCCGATTCCTCATAGCCCTCTCCTCTCTGAGAGGTCAAAATCCAACTACCCCCCCCCCCACCTTTAAATAGTTTCATAGAAGATAGAACATAGAACAGTACAGGACAGTACAAGTCCCATTGGCTCTCGATGTTGTACCGACCTTTTTTCCTACTCTCAGATCAGACGAGCCTACATACACTACATTGTACTATCCTCCCATGTGCCTATGTAAGAGTTTCGTACATGTCCCTAATATACCTGACTAAATACCACTGCTAGCAGTGCATTTTATGCACCCACCATTCTCTGTGTAAGGATCAGACCTCTGAGATCCCCTCGAAACCTTGCTCCAAATGACGCCCCCTCGTGATAGCCATTTCTGACTTGGGATAAGGCTCTGGATATCCAATATATATGCCTCTCACCATCTTTTTATCTCTATCAAGTTACCTCTCATCCTTCTTCACACCAATGATAAAAGCCCTGGTTCTGTCAACCTTTCTTCGTAAGACCTGCCCTCCAGTCCAGGCAACATTCTGGTAAATTTCCTCTGCAACCTTTCTTAATTTTCCGTATCTTTCCTATAATTGGATGAGCAGAACTGGATACAATATGTCAAGTGTGTCTAACCAGGGCTCTGTAAAACTGAAGCATAACCTCACAGCTCATAAAATCAATCTCTCTTTTAATGAAAGCTAACACTCCATTCGTGGTCAATTTAGGCCGCTACTTTGAAGGATCTAATAATATGGACTCCAAGATCCCTCTATTCCTCCACACTGGTAAGAATTCTGCCTATAACGCCTCTTCTGCATTCAAATTCAAACTTGCAAAAATAATTACTTCACACTTTTCCAATTTGAACTCCATCTGCCGCTTCTTAGCCCAGTTCAGTATGATTCAATGTCCCATTGCAACTTACAACAGCCCTCCACACTATGTACCACTCTATAAACATTCGTGTTATCACCAAACTTGCTAACCCACCCTTCCACTTCCTCACCCAAGTCAGTTATAAAAGTCACAACGAGCAGAAAACCTAGAACTGATCCCTGCAGAACACCACCGGAACTTTTCAGTGATTTACCTCTCCTAACTCTCTGTATAAGAGCATTCCTGACATTCACTACCCTCTGATTGAAGAAAATATTCTCTGCTTCTACATCATTACCTATTGATATGAACAAAAGAGGGGACACATGGGCTCAGGTAGAGAGACTGGCCCTGAGCTCAAGGCAGTATTAGACTGAGGATGACATCAAGGAGCCTGAGCAAAATCGCACTTAATGAGAACCGATTGTGAACTGTCGACTGTTTGGAGTCATTCACAGCACAAGGGAAGATGGTTATCACAAGCGGACATCAACCATCTCAGCCATGGGACGCATTTTTCGGAGATCCTTAGGATAGCTCCCTCAGCCCAGGCATTTCCAGTCGGTCGTTATAGAATACCTAGAGTAAGGGAGGAGCCCATCCAGCCCATTGAGTCCAAACTGAGCAGAAGTGGGGGTATTTGCAGAAGTTTACATCATGTTCAGAACAAGTTGTCCCTGCTCAGCTCTTGAAGTAGTCAGTGTCTATGTGCAACTAGACCTGGACATCATTCAAACGCATGCTGTTAAAGCCTGGGTAACATTCATGTAACAGCAATGGCAGACACTGCACATTTCCACAGTAAACGAAGGTGCTCATTCAGCACCACAATCTGAGTTTCAAGAATATGGGGAAACTATTTAGACCATCAAACTATTGGCCAGGACGTATGGTAGCTCATTCAGTCCCTCCTGCCTATTGCACAGGAAGAGAAGGAATCTGCTTAATCCCACACATCACATAAATGGGATCAGAAAGAGACTATTTCACACCCGGAGTCGCTTACATAAGGAACAGGAAGTCGTCATTCAGCTTCTCAAGTCACTAATACAGGAACAGGAAGGTTCAGAGATGCTCCAACATCACAAACAAATGGAGCAGTGACTGAACTGATGAACTGTTCCAACCTGGTCCACATGGCTTAAGTACTCATACTACCTACGTGCTACTTTAGCAAGATTTTCTGGTAGTAGGAATGACGCCAACTTTATTAACCATTCTCCAAGTTGTTTTCCATCTTCAAGAAAACAGACCCATGGTCTCGATGGAGATCAGAAGCTGGCGCAGAAGTATTAACTCTTTCAGAATGAAGGTATTGTGACTGCTGACAGGATTGTGTACAAAGTGATATTCAGTACAATGTCACACAGTAACTGTGCATTCAAGTGTCCAGAGTTCAGAGCCTTACCTTTCTGCTAATCGAAATGGGGGCTCTGCAGAGGCAGATAAATTTTAGGAATCAAACACCCAATGAATAGTGTGGAATTCTGATTCTATTCAGCTGTTTGGGAAGTAATGTGTGTCCATCCGTAACCATCAAGTTTCAACTTCTTATTCTCTCACAGCGCTACAAATTAAACACAAAAATCCTGAACTTTCTCCTCATGATACCATCATGCCAGGCTTTAGTCTGGTGAAACTCCTTTGCACGCTCTCTGTGACAAAGAGATCATTATTTATAAAACTGACCAAATCTGTAAACGATGCACCAAATACTTTCTCAACAAAACACTACCATTGGAAAAGACATACCAACTCTGGTACATCAATTATTGTGCATGAAAAGCCATACTAACTTCCAGCAACGTTGGTGACTTATGACCAAAGTCATCCAGGTCCTTTTCAACAACAGCACTTCCCGATCTCTCAACATTGAAAAAAAATCTTAAATATGAATGAAGATATTTGTTCACATCTGTTTCAATTTTTATACCTTGTGAACAGCTATTGCCCAAACACTGATCCTTCTGATAGCCAACAAGCCTTAAGTCCAGAGAAAGATCCTAAACCCTTCATTATCTCCACTGTCCAAATTTAATCCATATGGTATATATTTCACACCTACATACCCAAGGAATTTAACATTCCCCACTCAACTCTATTCAACTATGTCAAACCTCTGCTGAAAATTTAAATACTCCATTTCTATTGGTTCTCAATTGTCGATGTCACAGCGGACAATCTCCACAAATTCCAGTAAGTTTATCAAAGATCATTTCCCTTTCCTGAATCTAGGACGACTGTACCAAATCATATCACTATTCTCCAAGTGTCTCGTTGTCACATTCCTTATAAACGGTTACAATATTTTCCTCACAGCTGACATCAAGCTATTTAGTTTTCTCTTTATCTTCATCCTGTTTTAAATATTTAAGTTTAAAACAGCTGCATTCCAGTCTTCAGCATCCTTTCCAGAATCTAACCAGCTTTGAAAAATAATCAGTAATTATTTCACTAGCTCTATTGCCACCTCCTCAATATTCCGGGATGCAGCCAATCAGATTCAGTAACTCATGAAACTTCAATTCAGTTAGGTTGTCAAAACATAGTCTTCATTAGTTCTAATTTCCTGCAGTTTCTCATTTTTACTAGTCCCCCATTCCTTAGTATTTCTGGACGCTAGTTTCTGTATCTTCCACCGTGGAGATGGAACCAATGAATTCCTGTCAGCGGGCAGGTGTTTTCTGAGAGCTCGTGAATACATCAGAGTACTGCACTTCGAGATGGTGTATTTATTACCCACTCCTGCTTGGAAAATTCCAGAATCAATCCAGTTCACTTCATGGTGAGAGTCCATCCAGTCCTGTGCCCAGCCCCACCCTGTTTACACAGCTTCCCTTCTGTGTAGTCTCAGCTCCATTTCTTTACCATGGACACAGATACACCGAAAATGCAGTATCCAGAGTGGGGTCAACAGGCACTCGGGTCTCCCTGAATGAACGCAGCAACTGATAATACAAACCTGAGAACACCGTCCACAGAAAGTCCACTGAACTTTCCATGACAGCAGCAAGTAAATTCGCCATACCCATGGTGCAACCATTCAGTGTTGAAAATGCCTCTGCAACCTCAATTTCTCTTCATAGCTGAGAAAGCCGTTGTATTTCTGCACAGTCCCACAGTAACAGTTCCACTTTCCAATGAAGCAGTTGACAATATTGTGTTTCTCTGTATTTCAGCATTACTATTACTGATGGAGTTGATTACCACACACAGAGAAGAGAGACACGGGGAATATTACTCAATTCAAGCAGGGACAACCCAAAATGAATGTGATACTCAGGAATATGGGAAAAGGGGAAATGTTCGAATAATCTTTCATCCTATTTATCTCCCAGTCCATCATCAGCAATCCTTTCGTTTGTATTTCCTTTTCCTTTCGCTACCTTCTCCCGCTCTCTCTCTCTCTCTCTCTCTCCCTCATTCTGGACATTTCTCCACCCATTCTACACAAACCTCCCATTCACCCTTCCAAACATCCCTGATATAAATAATATTCTTTATTAGTTGCATTTAGTTTTGATATGTTCAATTAAGTCTAAACATTATCTGTTTTTCTCCAGTCCGACAGACTGCCATACCTGCTGAGAATCTTCAACATTCTTTCAGACGCTGGCGAATGGTATTTCAGAACTCCAGCATCCACATTCCTATGGTAATGGCACCTTTAATGTTGTTGTTTCCCGGGATACCAGCATCACTGGCAAGGGCAGCATTTGTTGGCCATCGGTAACTGCCCTTGACCACGCGGACATTTGTGAAGGCAATATGGCCAACTACATTGTTGTGGGTCTGAAACCACACTTAGTCCAAACAGGGCAAAAATTTTAAGTTTATTTACCAACGGTTATCATTAAAATAAGAAACGGAATACTGATGGTTTATCCTTGCCATGAGAGAAATTAGGTTTCATTCCAACTTTTGTCATTTGAATTTATGTTTAGACATCGACTGTGATACGATTTCAAACAATGTTTTTAGAGTCATCACCTATGTCTCTGAATTACTCGGTCAGTGACACTACTACACTGATACAGAGTCCGTGTTGTGAAGTAACTGTTGAGACAAGAATAAGCTTGTGGTCAAAATATTTGTAACTGGAAGACTGGTCAGAAGAGAACTGGAGCCGTCAAAATCTGTCATTAACGAAGGGGTAAATGATAGCCAATTCAGCAACGGCACTGAGGCATAGCTGGAAACTGGTGTGTTGGCAGATTTGATGACAGAGATAATATACAGACATAAAACAGTCCAGGGCAAAAAGGAGATTCAAGTTTCCGAACAGTCTTGTTCCTTCTTAGATTTTAGTGAGTAAGGAGTTTGGAAATGCATGCAAAGGAAGTGGAATTTGTGACTAAAATTTCATATATTTGTAAAGTATAATTAACTGGAATAGCAGTAACCTTCACCATCGTTTATAGAATTGGCAGAGATAGGCTTACCAGGAACACCAATAATATCCAGGATGGGATAATACACAGCTTGAATAATCATCAGTATGGCTAGTATCTGCAATTGTAACCATCCCCAATCATGAGAAAGATAATAAAGACTCAACGATGTACTCTTGTCCATTGTTGGGACATACCAGTCGAATATTCTCAGACTCTGATCCATTGTTGAAACATTCTAATGTTTTCAGATTCTGATCACTCCCTCTCTCTGTAGCTGATGATCCCAATCATGTTGAGGATTACACTGCCCCAAATACTATGGCATAACAAGTTGAAGTAAACCCCTAATTATGGAAGAGGGAAAGCCTCCAGTGAACCAGTTAGGTCTAGGGAGATTGATATTAATCACAGTCACTGATCAAACAGCGCCAGTTAACCTCTTTCACGATAACCCTGATATAACACAATAATACTTAGTGTGGGTGGGATATTGACATCGCAGACTATTGGGTTATTGGTACATCTCCAGTATAAGCCCAGATGAGATATCTGTTCATTATTAAGCGTAAACCAGGCCAGTGTATTGCTTAGCAATACGTCCAGGATTGAACAATGTTCAGAGTTCACCAGTCCACTTCGTATCCGTCCATCAGTGCATTGATATATAAATCTACCGAGCACACAAGTGCATTGTTCTATAAACAAGGACTGGGTATCATTCCAGCATGGGGAGCTCTGCAGTGAAGAGAAATGACGTTAAATGTTAACCTAGAGCAGTTACCTTCCCAGAATGTACAGCTGTCCACCCAGCCACTGCAGATTGCTGAGTGGCACTGTGTTAGATCATTGCTATACGTGGGGAAACTTGCAGCTCATGCTGGAAGTGACAGGATGTGCAGCTCCATATCTCCATTGTGCCATGTGGACGGGGTGCTGTGGGTGTGAAACTCACCGCCAGAAAGCAGCCATGAATCATCTGAAATGCCACAAAATGGGAGGAGCTTGGTAAAAGAAGGTGGAGATTGAGAGAGAATTTCAGGTTAGCATCTGATGGTAGGTTTAAAAACTGTGGAATGAAAACGTTTTGAAAACATATTGCAATATGGGTTCACTGTTTCCATGAATGATGGGTGAACAGGATATTGGTGTTAGTTAAGATGGTGGAGAGTTTTGGATGAGTATTTGTTCTGCAGCTGCATAATTGGCACGAGGGTCAGCACAGTCTTCGACTCATTGGGCTGAATCTAACAATAGTTTGTCTCAGTGCCATTTTCATTAAGTGTAACAGAGAGATTGTCTGCACGAAGCTGAGCTAGTTTCATGGTGCTATCTTATCGAACTCACCTCATTAGCTAGCCACCCCACCCCACGGTGTCTCTCTCAGTCAATGCCAGCCCGATTCTCCCACCCATCATGGCTGGAGGTAATCACCATCGCCCAGATATCTCTGGATATTCCATGATCCCTGGCACTGGTTCCAACTTTAAAAGGCCAATGGGCACACGGTTGAGCTTTCTCAGTTCGGAGCTGCCCTGCACAGTTTATCCCCAGCATGGCAGATAAGGGGCAATTACGCCACAGTTTGTCGACAGGGGCACGGAGGTCCTGGTGGATGGGCTAGTACAGAGGGTGACCATTCTCTTCCCAGAGGGGGCCACACACCAGACCCACCAAGCATGGTCTGAGTTCACCACCCAGCTCAGTGCAATATCTGCAGACTGAAGAAACGTCCAGCAATACAGAACAAGCATTAATAACCTTCCCCGCGCTGACAGGATAAAGATCGCCATATTCTCTCTGCTCCCTCACACTCACTGAATATCTGTAACAGCTCATTCCCACGAATAAGGCTCCATCACGCTCATTTCTGCATGCAGCACCTTCTCACTCACTCTCTCTCTCTCTCTCTCTCTCTCTCTCTCTCTCTCTCTCTCACCAGTGCAGTAGCCCCCTACATGTTTAGGAAATGTTCTGGAGAATGCTGTTTCTACAAGTCTCTGGATGATGTCGTTTGTACAATGATCCAGATAATTGTCAAAATAATTACCAACTTCAGCAAAATGTTCGTTCCCTTCCCCACCCCATGTGTAACATATCAGGGGAAGGAGCAGAGTTATTATTTTTAAAATTCAGGATGAAAGTGCATCATGAGGTAATTAAGCCTCTCAAATATGCTCCACTATTCAGATAAAGATAGCACCTACACATTTGAAGACTCATCTCTTCTTGAAGACAGACGCCACTTTGCAGGTTCTCCAGTTTTGCTGGAAACTCCAGTAATCCAAAGAGGTATGGAACCATCCACACCGTGCCAGCAGTCACTCTGTAACCACTTCTATTAAAACCAGCTATGAATCGCTGATGACCGACTTACCCTTGGTCTTACCGGTTTGTGAAAATACTTGTTCGTTTTGTTAGACACATTGCAAGCACTTCCATCTGACTACAATTTTGTTTATAATATGGAAAACTCATTTTGACTACCCCTGTGAGCAACGATGTAAAATACTGTTTAAAATTCTCTGCCTGTTCCCTGAAATCAATTCCCCAGTCACATCCTACAGGCGTCCCATATATAATTTCCTGCCTTTCTTCCAAGGGTCACACACACACATCATGAACATATTTTTAAATCGATTTGGAAAAACTATTGTGACTAGTTTTAAGAAAGAAATATTTCTTGCCAGTTTTGGAATATTTTTGTTTATGTTTTGCTTTATACTAACCGTTTATGATTCCAAAACTAAACATCCCAAATGTGGCCAATGCTAGAGCTCACCAATCTGAATTCGTTAGCTTGTGATTGATTAGTTATCCTTCACAGCCTAAATGCATCATGGGTGAGTCATCTTCACATCTTCATACCATCTTCTTTTTGACCAGAGTCCATCAATGCTGAGTGTTATGAAGTATCTGCTTACATGTTTCCCCCACACATCTACTGACCTTCAACTGGGTCTATTTTCACATTCTGATTTAGACCAGATATAATACATAATTCTACAATTGAAATGCCTTGCTCTTTTCAATCATTTGGGGGGGGGACCTCCGTATGTGGCTGAACACATGATCAGCTGAGAGTGACGCCATTCTCACAGTTTCTCTGGCTCTATCATTTCTGTTCGATGATGCAGCATTCCAGTGGGATTCTTCATACAGTACCACCTTTTCTCTCAAACGAGATATCCTCTAACTCTGATGGACCGATCCTTCAGCTGTGACTGTCCCATCTCCCTCGCTTCTCCCCTTACTCCTTCCCCTCCTTCCCAGAACAAAGATTGACCTCCCCTTGTTCTCACTTCCTACTGCACTAGAATCCACATTTACAGGATCATCCTCCGCCACTTCCATCACCTCCAGCAGGACAGCACCATCAAACGTATCTTCCCTTCCCGTCCACTGTTAGCATTTCACAGGGACCATTCCCTCTGTGACACCCTCCATCATCCCGAACACTTCCCCAATCCTCCCATGGCACGTTTCCATGCAATTGCAGAAGCTGAACACTTGCCTGTTCACCTCTTCCCTCTCACTGGCCAAGGTCCCAATCACACCTTCCAGGTGAAGCAGCATTTCACTTGTACTTTTTCCAAACAGTCTCTTATCATTCCTGATCGAATACAGTCTGCTTTACACTGGGGGGAACGAAAGAAGAAATTGCTTTGAGGAACACTCCCACTATGTCTGTATGAATAACCCTTACCCTCACATTGCTTCCCATTTCAATAACATACCTTGCTGTCATGCTACCATTTCAGCCCTGGGTTGCTGCACTGTTCCAATGCAGCACAACCCAAGCTCACTTTACAGAACCCTCACTTTACACTTTGGTATGTTACAGCCTGCAGGGGTTAATATACAATTCCATAACTTCACAGCCTGACCTTATTATGGCAGTTCTCAATTTTTCATGCGTTCTCCCTCTTGGCCTCTCTATGACCTTGTGTGGTTGTATCTTCTTTATCTTGCACTCAATGGAGTGAACATCTTTCCCCCATTCACATCTTAATTTAAAGCCATTTCACATCATCTTCTCGTTCACCACTCCTCACAGCTCATTTATATTTTGCAACACTCTCATTTCCTCGTTACGCACTCCCCACCTCCGTCATGCTCATTTTAGTTCTGAAGAAGTGTCAAACTGGACATGAAACGCTAACTCTGTCTCTGCAGATGCTGCCACACCTGCTGAGTTTCTCCAGAAATGAATTGGCACAGAACACATTTTCAATTAAACGAATAATTCTGGATGCTGGAAATAAAAATGCAGATAGTGCTTGATAAACTAAGCATTCTGCAAGGGTCCCTGCACCCGAAAGGTTAACTCTGCTTTCACATCACAAGATGCTGCCAGACCTGCTTAGTTTCTTCAGCAATTTCTGGTTTTGAATAAGTTCCACAGGCGTGTGTCAAAGCTGCTCAATCATCTCGTCCATAACGGAGCACCTGACACAGGGAAGTAAACAATAACACAAGGTGCACACATTCAGAGTTCTGAAAATACTAAGGGTGGTACCACTGAGTCTACAGAGCTCTTAATCAGGCTCAGGGAGAGAAACAGATGGAAACACATTCACTTCAAACTCAGATGATGACATTACAGGAATAGATACGATTTAGATAAATATGTTGAAGGCTTGAGCAATGTAACGAATTGGAGGCGTGACACCAGGGAGAACCCTGATCATAATGAAAATATGAAAATGGAAGTGTTACCCCATCAGAAATTAGGTTAGCTCACTAAGTACAGGGTTGATGGGTGAATGTGTTTGATGTGAACAGTGGGATAGTCAGTAGAATTGAATTGTACATATTGGAGCTAAAACTGTGCATTCATTTGGTACTGTAGCAGCAGCAGAACTGTATTCAATCACAATAAGTAACTTCTTCCCCAGGACAACGCTCAGTCTACCATTACCATCAAGCCAATCTATGGTTCAGTGACGAGTGTGGGTGAACATGTCAGGGTCAGAACCATTTGTATCGAATCCTGATGACAACCCATTAAAGGTACCGCACTTGACTGGTTGAATTCCAAACAGCAGAACTAACATCTGACACAGAGGGCGAAATGATCCCGAGACTAGCCGATCACATCGAAGCTCTGCAGTCCTGCCACATCCAGAAATAAATATCGATGGACAATTAAACAATTCACTGAAGGAGAGGACTCAACAAATATCCCCATCTTACTTAACAGAATAGCCCTTACATCAGTGTAAAAGACAAAGATCTTCACCGTCCTCAGCCAGAAGTGTTAAGTTGACAATCCACCTCACTCCTGCCATGACGCCCACAGAACCACAGATGCCAGTCTTCAACCAATTTGATTTGCTCTACGTGACGTGAAGAAACTGCTGAACATAGTAGATAGAACAAAGGCAATGGGCCCTGACACCATTCTTGCAATAAGACTGAAGACTTGTGCTGCACAACAAGCCGTGTCCCTGGGGAAGCTGTTTAAGTCCATCTCCAAGTCTGACATCTCCCTGGCAATGTGGAAAATTACTCAAATATGTCCAGTTCCCAAAGAGAGGAATAATTACAATCTGACCAATTACCATCCTATCAGTCCCATCACAAACCCCAAATTGGTGGGAGTGCTTTTTAACAGAGCTGGTAACTAGCAAAGAAATAACACTCTCAGTGTGGTTTCCGGTTGGTCCCCATGTGGAGATGGTGCTGTTGTGCAAATGTCACTGGATTACTAATCCAGACCAGGCTAATGCTCTGGCAGCTGTTGGAAGTTAAAAACAATTAATAAAATATCGAGATCTAAAATCTGGTGTCAGTAATAGTGACCTTGAAGCAAAAGTCGATTGTAAACATCAGTTTCCTTCCCTAATGAACTTTCAGGAAGTGAATCTCCCGTGCTTTCCTGGTCTGGCCTACAAGTAACTCCAGATGCACAGACATGGGATAAATTATTCAATGCTCTCTGAAATGGACAAGCAAGACACTCAATTATATCAAACTGCTCCAACGTCTTAAAGGGTAAAACCGGACAGAACACCCGGCCCCAGCCTCAGTATCAGAACGGGAAATAAAGTCCTGTTGATCCTGCAGAGACCTCCTTCCTAACATGTGAGAGCTGATGGCAACATTTACAGAGCTTTTCCACAGACCGCACAGAAACATCGGGAAATGAGTAGGTCATTCAACACACTGAGCATCCTTCATTGCGCACCTTTCTTCATAAAGTGAGCTCCCACTCACTGTGACGTGATTCCATCTCAGGCATCCGCTGAACAGCAAAACCCAGCCTCAGGATCCTCTGTCTGCAAAATGCACCCTCAGTGAGTTCAGCTAAAACAGGAATGTTATTCACTCTGCAAGCCTTGAACTTGAGCCTGAAAGCTGGATTTGCAGTCTACAATTAGAAAGAGCTTTATTTCAAACCGGGGGGAGTAGAATTTTGGACAGAACTGGAACTCTGCGTCGGCATCACGTGGTCAGTCAACTCGCGCGCTTTCTGGTGAAGAGTTTGGTGAAAGATACAGTGCTGTAGTCAGTGACTGGAGTGTTAATTTGTCACATTTACTGAACTAATAAGTTACAATATATGTTTTAAAGATTTGTGTAGAATATGCTATCGTTTGTGTTAGGCTAACTATTATTTTTGTTTTGATTTTTACTGATATTATTGGAGGGTCGCCGCTCACCCTCTTTTACGAATTGGTCCCCTTATTTATATTGCACCTTTTTCTATAATATAGTGTTCCACAGGAATGCAGTTGCCGCGTAATCGGAGAACTACCTGTAATGATCGCTGATCCTCTATCTCCACACTATACACCTGCTCTCTTCCCACTCATTTAGTGTCTAAAAATCCTTATTTATATTCAGCGCCTCGGCTTCCACAGCCTAATATGGTCGAGGATTCCCCAGGTTCACCGGTTTCTGAGTTCAGACATTTATTCTAATCTCAATGCACTTTGGCCTGTCTGTACCTAATGATGTGGCCCCTTGTTTTAAACATCCCATCCAGGGGAATTATCATCTTTGCTTCCATACTGTCTCGCCATGTCGGAGATGTACATAGTTCACCCATTTTCCTAAACCCGATCGAATACAGGCTCAGTCAACTCAACTCTGCTCCCACAAGAAGCCTGTCATCCCAGAGATCAGTCTGGTCACTCTTCGCTGCACTCCCGGAATGTCAGTTTTGCCCATTATGAGGGAAGGAGACCAAATCTGCACACAATGTTGCATAATGTTCGAGATAGGGTCTCACCAAGGCCATGTACGGCTGTAGTAAGACATACCTACTCCTGGACTCAAATCCTTTTTAAATGTAGGTCAACACACCAGTTCAACAATGCTGTGTATTCCCCCAGACAGCTGAGCCTGTTCTCACCTTAGTGGGAACATTACAGCAGGCTGGTAATGTGTTGCTGCTGCTGTACAGGAAGTTAGTGAGATCACATCTGGAGTAATGTGATTACCTTCCATCTTCTCACTGAGGAAACGACTTTGGAATTAACTCAGATTCTTACCTCAAATGATTTCTGCAACAAACGTGTTATTCAAAAAATCGCTATAGTGTAGAAACAAAGTTTGTGTAGTGATTGGTATATTGGGTCAAGGTCGATGTGTCTGTTGATGGAGTTTGTGGCTGAATGCCATGCCTCTAGGAATTCCCTGGCTATTCTCTGTCTGGCTTGCCCTATGATAGTAGTGTTTTCCCAGTCGAATTTATGTTGCTTGTTGTCTGAGTGTGTGGCTACTAGGGATAGCTGGTCGTGTCGTTTCGTGGCTAGTTGGTGTTCATGTATGCGGATTGTTCAGCGGACAGCTGAAACTGGCACCCGGAAGCGGCAAGGACAGACCACTATAAATGCCGGAAGAAACATCAAAGAAGCACTTTGCAGGAGGCTCCAGAGCACTGATGATGTCTCCTAGCCAGGGGACGAAACGTTTGCAATAAAAACTTCCAGCTCGGCGAACAGAACCACTACAACAAGCACCCGAGCTACAAATCTGCGGACAGCTGAAACTGACATCCGGAAGCGGCAAGGACAGACCACTATAAATGCCGGAAGAAACATCAAAGAAGCTCTTCGCAGGAGGCTCCAGAGCACTGATGATGTCTCCAAGCCAGGGGACGAAATGTTTGCAACAAAAACTTCCAGCTCGGCGAACAGAACCACTACAGTGTATAAACAGGCCATTTAACCCATCAACTCCACAGTGATACGCTGAAATCCATCCCATACAAACCTCAATCCCCCCAGCACAATCTCTGCACACCTGACATTTTCCATGACTAATCCACTTAACCTGCACAACTTGGGACTTTAAAAAGAAACTGGAGTACCCGATGGTAACACTTGCAGGCACAGGGAGAATGTGCAAACTCCACACAGACAGTAACCAACTTCAGTCGGGAATGAAAGGTTTTGAATAAACGATTGGGACTGAAGGGACATTGTTCATTTCTGTTTTTAAGAAATTAGCAGGAGACTTTCAAAGTAAAAGCACGATCCATCACAGTCGACATGGTTTTATTAAGGGAAATCATGTTTGAATGATTTGTCTCATTTTTTTTTAAATGTGACGAACAAGGTGAACAAAGGGGATCCGAATGATGTATTATATCTGGACTTTCAGAAGGTAATGCACAAAGTGTCTGACAAAAGATTAATATCAAATACAAGAACACATGGTGTTAGGAAAATTTATTTGCTTGGAGAAAATATTCGCTAACCAGTAAAAAACCATGACATAGAAGTGTTGGCTTTGGACTTGGTTGGTCAAGGTCAGACATCACACGGCACCAGATTATTTAAAATGGCTTTATTTAAAAACACAAGCTTCCAAAGTGCTGCTTCTTCATCAGGTATTAGAGAGAAATGATCTTAGAAACAGAATTTATGAGGAAAGATCAAAAGGTTGTACAACCCATGTGCATCAATTGAATACATCGAAGATGGCTCCTAAACCTTTAATCGGTTAGAATCGAGATGAAGGTTTTGATTGATTAGTATGCAAATCAGAGAATTTATTTCAAGTCGCTGCCTGGGGACACCTTCAGGCATTATCGATGTAAAGGAGGTGACCCCTCCGGTCAGGCAATATATTTTATAGTGCGGTCTTGTTTGGAGTCTGTCTGTGTCTTCACCTGGAGTAAGTCTGGGTTTATGTCCAAAGTAGGAGTTTATAAAATACCGCATTGACTGACTGTATACAAATTGTATATTTTAACAAAATATAATGTATCTGCAAATACAAATTGGCAAATGGAAATTTAGCCCAGATTTATGTAGGTGTGTGCGTGAGTGTGAATGTGTGTTTGCGTATACGTGGATATGCGTGTTTGACAGCGAGGTGCAGTGTCTGCGTGAGGGGGAGAGCGACAGGGTGTGCCTGCGTGTGAGAGAGGGGAGTGTGTGTGTGTGTGTGTGTGTGTGCATGTGAGAGAGGGGGAGTGTGTTTGTGTGCGGGGAGGAGAGGGAGAGAGTGCATGGGTGTATTTAAGGGGAGAGCGAGAGAATGCATGTATCCTTGTTAAAACACAGACAGATTTGGCAGATCCACTTCCCCCCACACACTCACACCACGGTTTCAGAGCTTCCCCTCTCTGCAGCCTCTGCTCCATTTGTTGTTCATGTTACGGACCCAGATGCTGTCACTACACTCCCGTTGCTCCTTCCAGAGTTGGGTCACTGAATCCTCAGGTATCTCTGAATGTCTGAGTCAGCACACAGCACAACCTCCAGCAAACCATCTGCAGCACCTCCAATAACATTTCAGTAGCAGAAGTCAGTCAGGAGCCTTCAAATACAAGTTAGACGCCTTGTCCTTTACAATAATACCCGAGGGGTTTCCTCATGTTACTGACCACACGATCATCTGAGAGGGACAAACAGGCTTTCAGTGGACAGCCACAGACCAACTTTCAAAGGCATGTCTCAAAGCTGCCGGACCCCACTACAAAACATGGAACAACAGCACCCCCTCATACCATTTCATTGTTTCTGAGCTTCACAATACCAGCACTCGTTACATTCGGGAGCCACAAAACAACACTAGGGGAAAGGTACAGAAAAACAAACAATGAATTAACTGATAACATGTTGTGAAAATATGGATAACGAGACAGGGGAGTGGGAGTAATTGGAGAAGTGAGACAATGATGGGTCCAATCACAAGAATGGAAGCATTCATTATCGCAGATTATTGTAAAATTATTGCCAGATCACTTGAAATCTGATCAAATTCTGAATCTGCCTCACAGAACCATCCCAGACACCATAAACTGGGACAAGGTACCAGCCAGATTGGAGAGCTATGCAGACCATGCAAGTGGACAACACCATAAACTCAAATACCTGCCCGGCATAGGGAGCTTTGCAAATCTTTGCCAATTTATTGCTACAATACGTGCACTGCATAAAAGTCTTGCAAGGGAAGTTTTGCAACCCATGCGGTGAGTGACAAATGTATGTTTCTGTACCTTCACTGCACCAGAATAAGGCGTGAGAGTTTGTGTGTGTGTGCGCGTGTGTGTATGTGTGTGTGGGTGTGTGTGTGTGTGTGTGCATGCGCATGTGTGCATGAGTGTGTGGGTGAGTGTATTGGTGACAGTAGATATGACAATTGTTGTTTAAGACAGAACAGACACGGAGGAAATCAGATTAAATGTGAACAACTGACAGGGGTTTGTGTAATTAACAGAGGGAGACTGAGAACAGTGTCATAGACAGAGGTGACAACATGCTTGTGAATATTAAAGGAAAGGCACTGCCAGAACCAAAAACAATATAAATCAATCCGTACAGGAATGATGGGATTTTGGTCTGCGTTTAGATACAAGCCATGGAGTATCAGACTCAGATTTGCTTTGGCAGGTTTGAAGCTGGGAGAGTCAGCAGCAGATTATTGGCTTCATTCAGACTGTATTTTATAGCTCAAAGTTAAAGTAGCAGATGGGATGAACCAGTGAAGTATATTCTGCAGGTGTTGATAGTTAAAATTAGAAATGGTCAGGATATGGTGTCTGTAATCAGCTCGTGGCTAAACGGATCACCATAGATGTGGCTCATCTGTTTCAGCGACAGTTATTGTCCAGGGTTGAGGTGGAGTCAGAGGAAGGAAATGGAATTTGTATCCAGAACAGAAGATGATGTCCTCCAACCTTTCAATATTTAAATAGCAAGGGCAGTGATACAATGAATCCTGATTCATAGCTGAAATTGAGTAGTTCACCCCACAAGGCGCAGTGTCAGAACTAAAGAAAGAAAGAAAGAATGAAGGAAGTTCACTGTTGTTGTTCCTGGTGGTTTGGAGAGTGAATGTTTACAGAGTAGAGTAATTCAAAAGTAGAGTAATACAGTCACACATTGTTAATGCCAATAATAAATGGAAAGTGAAACTTACCAGGGACACCAACAATAGCCAGGATAGGATAATAAAAAATATAGAATAATGCAAAGTGCATGTTTGATCCGCGGTGATAATGGCCACAAATAACATGTAGAAAGAATTGAAATATAACCGGATAAACTCCTATCCATTGTTGGAACATTCCAGTTTATTGTTTTCAGATTCTGATCCATTGTTGGAGTATTACAGTTTAATGTGCTCAGATTCTGATCTTTCTTCCGATTCTCTCTGGACCTGCTGATCCCTATTAGTGCTGTCCGTTTTGCTCCCACACATACCATGCGATGACATATTGAACATAGCTCATTTATCATTAAAAGATGGACACCCTCCACTGGGATAATTATAATTCATGGAGACTGACATTAATCACAATCACCAAGCAAACAGATTCAGTTAACCAATTCCATACATCATGTTACATATCACAATGAAAGGGAGAATCTACTCAGTTTGAATGTAATGGATATGGTTTGCTGAGAGATCGATTATAAATCTTTAAATCTTTTTAATCTTCCTTCCATGTATGTGAGAACATTGTCGGATCACTGCTGGATTGTACATGTTTTGTCCTGTTTCTTTAGGGGACAGGGATAAAATAACAGACCAGCTGCAAAACATGTCTGGTGAGGAGGTTTCTAGATACCTTTCTGTAATGCTGCTTCCAGATTGAAATGTCCTGATATCAAGTCCTTGCATAACCTTGAGACATTATTCAGAGCTTTGAAAACTGCTGCTCAGAAACATGGAAAAACAGGAGGCAGTCACTTAGCTGCTCGACACTGGGACACCGGAACAGGAGGGAGTCACTCAACTGCTCGAGACTGGGACACAGGAACAGGAGGGAGTCACTCAACTGCTCGAGACTGGGACACAGGAACAGGAGGGTGTCACTCAACTGCTCGAGATTGGGAAACAAGAACAGGAGGCTGTATTTCAGCTGCTTGAAACTGGGGCACAGGAACAGGAGGCAGTCATTCAAATGCTCGAGACTGCAACACAGGAACAGGAGGCAGTCACTAAACTACTCGATACTGGGACACAGGAACAGGAGGGAGGCACTCAAATGCTCGAGTCTGGGATACAGGAACAGGAGGTAGTCACTCAACTGTTCGAGATTGGGACACAGGAACAGGAGGCTATCACTCAACTGCTCGAGACTGGGACACAGGAACAGGAGGCAGTAACTCAACTGCTCGAGACTGGGACACAGGAACAGGAGGGAGTCATTCTAATGCTCGAGATTGGGACACAGGAACAGGAGGGAGTCATTCAAATGCTCGAGACTGGGACACAGGAACTGGAGGGAGTCATTCTACTGCTCGATACTGAGACACAGGAACAGGAGGCAGTCACTCAACTGCTCGAGTTTAGGACACAGAAACAGGACTGAAAATGTGTTGCTGGAAAAGTGCAGCAGATCAGGCAGCATCCAAGGAGCGGGAGAGTCGACGTTTTGGGCATGAGTCCTTCTTCAGGAACAACACAGTAACAGGAGACAGTCATTCAACTGCTCGAGACTGGGACACAGGAACAGGAAGCAGTCATTCAACTGCTCGAGACTGGGACAGGGTGAAATCAGGGGGCGAGTGAGGCCCCAGGATCCTGTTACGCAGGAATACAAGGAGGTGACTCACGCCGCATCAGTATGGGTCACTGGGAGAGAAGGGGAGTTGTCTTGTTACTGACAGAAATATTCGAATAAGTTACATGAGTGAGCCATTCAATCCTGCTCCAACATTCTCTAAGACCACGGCTGATCTGATTGTGATTTCCTCATTCCCCTCTCTGCAGCCTCCTATTCATTCGTTATTCATGTTGCAGGCACAAATGTCCTAACTGCAGCCTCTATGACCCATCCAGAGTAGATCAACAAAGCGTCTGGTCTTCCTGACAGCAGCTTAAAGCACTGCCTCCAGGAAACCATCCACAACATTTCCACAAATGTACCAAAACTAGAATTAAGTCAAATGTCACTTAAATGCAAGTAGGAAGCCTGGTCTGAATCAGTAACAGTTGAGGGGATTTCTCATGTTACTGAGCACACGATCAGCAGCGAGTGATTAATACAGGCCTTCAATGGATACGCACTCAGCAAGTTACAAAGATGTGCCTGAAAACTGCTGAAAGCCCATTATCCAACATGGAGCACAGGGCAGGATACTGGGAGGTCAAAGAAAATGCAAGCTATGTATTTTGAACATTGTTTCTAAGCTTCTTAATGTTGGAAGCTGATGGTCTCGGGTGAGCAACATTCAAGGCAAGAGGAATATATAGGACAGTTATTCAAATTAAAACTGGACAATTAAAATTGAAAGTCAGGGTTTAAATACCAACAGTTGAAATAGCAACTAATGCGAGGGATTTGGGAAATAAAGAGAGGGAGAGAGACTCCGATACAGTGTTATGTGAGGATGTGTTCACAGCTTTCAGAATGCTGAAGTGAAGACATTACGATAGCATCTCACAACATTGACTGGTATTTCCGGGAATGAATAATTAATGGGATATTGGAGTGAGGTCAGACAGAGTCATAGAGTCTTGGAGATATGCAGCACGGAAACAGACCCTTCAGTCTAACTCGTCAATGCATATCAGATATCCCAAAATAAACGAGTCCTATTTGCCAACATTTGGCATATCAATGTAAACCCTTCCTCTTCATGTACCCATTCAAATGTAATTTAAATGCTGTAAGTGTAACAGCCTCCACCATCTCTACTGGCAGTTCATTCCACACATGCACCACCCTCTGTTGGAAAAAGTTGCTCCTAAGGTCATTTTTAAATCTTACCCCTCTCACCGGAAATCCATGCCCTCTAGTTTTGGGGAAAAGACCTTGGCGATTCATTCTATACATGCCCTTCACGCTCCAGGAAAAAATCATCCCAACCTGCTCACCCTCTCCCTATAGCTCAAATCCTGACAACATCTTTGTAAATCTTTTCTGACTCCCTCCAAGATCCACAATATCTTTCCGATAGGAGGGAAACGAGAATTGAATGCAGCACTGCAAAAGTGGACAAACTAGATGCTGTACAGCAGCAACCTGACCTCCCAATTCATACAGTCAAAGCACTGGCCAGTAAAGGCAAGCATAGCAAATACCTTCTTCACTATCCTAACTACCTGCAATTCTACTTTCAATGAACTACGAACCTGGATTCCAAGGTGTCTTTGATCAGGAACACCCCGCAGGGCCTTACCATTAAGTGTATGTGTCCTTTCCTGATTTGCATTTCCAAATTGCAGCACCTCACATTTACCTAGATTAAACACAATTTGCCACGCCTCAGCCCATCAGCACATCTGATCAATGTCCCATTTTAGTCTGAGGTAAACCATCAATTTTGGTGTCATCTGCAAACTTACCTACTATAGCTGCTAAGTTCGCATCCAAATAATTTATATAAATCGTGAAATGTAGTGGACCCAGCACTGATCTTTGTACAACACCATTGGTCACAGATCTCCGTTGGAAAAGCTTCCTTTCACCACCACCCTCTGTCTCCTACCTTTTAGCCAATTTTTATCCACATGGCTAGTTCTCCATGTATTCTGTGTTAACTAAACTTGTTAACCAGTCTGCCATGTGGAAAGTTGTCAAATATCTGACTGAAGTCCATATCAATAAGGTGCACCTCTCGGCCTCAATGAATCATCTTAATCAATTCTTCAAAAACAACTCAGTCAAATTAGTGAGACACGATTCCCTATGCTTCAAGCCATGTTGCCTATCCCTTATCAGTCCTTGCCATTCAAAATACATGCAAATCTTGCACCTCATAATCCTCACCAACAATTTGCCCTCCACTTATGGCTTTTCTTTACCATCCTTCTTAAATGGTTTTCGTAATTTCACCAAGTTAGCAAATCTCATATTTTCTGGTACCTCACCTGTGACAATTGACAATGCAAATATATCAGCAAGGAGCCCAGAAGTCACTTCCCTCGCTCTCACAGAGTTCTAGGGTAAACCTGATCAGGTCCTGGGGATTTTCCCACCTCTACAGGCTTTGCGAAATCCAGCATCTCCTCCTCTGTAATGCAGACACTTTTCACGATACCACTATTATTTGCAAAGTTCTCTGGCTTCCATATCCTTCAGCTCAGTGAAAACGTTTGTTCAGTGTCGCCTCCATCTCCTGTGGTTTCACACATCGGCAGCTTTGCTAATCTGTAAGTGGCCCAAAACTCGCCGGAGTTACTGTTTTCTCCTTAATGTATTGGTAGAGTACATTTGGATTCTCCTTAACCCTATTTGCCAAAACTATCTCATGTGCCCATCATGGTCTCCTTATTTCCCGCTTACGTATACTCCTACTGGCTTTAGACTCACTGGACATTGACTTTAAATATTGAATTAAGAGGCTAATGATGATGATAAATACCTTTTCGATTTTTGGAAAAACCCAACTTGTTCGCTGATGTTCTTGAAGCAAGTAAACTGCCATCCTCACTTGTCCTTGGTTCCATGCGACTCCAGACCGATAATAATGTGTTTGACTCTTAACTGCCCTCTAGGCAATTAGTGATGGGCAATAAATGCAGGCCCAACCAGCGAGACCCTCATCCCGTGAATGAATACTGAAAGAAACCTCGATTCCTCCTCTGTCTACCTGACATATGTTTCCCTCTTATCCGTGACCAGACCCTCAATTTCTCCAGTCCTCCAGCATTCCTTACACTTACTAGCCTTACCCTTCACCCTCGCAGGGGCAGACTGTCTACTGTCTCTGAGCTCTTGAAATCTCATTTTTGAAGGCTTCCCTCTTCTCAGCTGGCCCCTTATTTGCGAATATCTGTCCCATCCAGTTTGGAAGTTCTTGCTAATATCATCAAAGTTGGCCTTCCTCCAGTTTTGGACATTATCTTTTAGACCCAGTTCATTCTTTTCCATCTCTATTTTAAAACTAATGGAATTATGATTATTTGTCCGAAAGTGCTTCCCAACTGATACCTCAGTCATCTGACCTGCCTTATTTCCCAAGCGTAGTTCATGTTTAGCTCGTTCTCTTTGATGGAGAGTATTGGATTAGCAAATTCAGCTTTGTAGCTGTTCGTGGGGTCAGCAGTGTATTCGACTCATTGGATTGAATCTAACAATAATTCATCTCCTATCCATTTTCACTGAGCGTGACAGAGGGATCGACTGCACAAAGCCGAACTAGTTTCTTGGTGCTATCTTATCAAACTTTTCTCATTAAACCCCACCCCATGGTGTCCCTCTCGTTAAATACCAGCCCGATTCTCCCACCCATCATGTCTAGAGGTACTCACCATCGCCCAGATACCCATGGATATTCCGTGATCCCTGGCACTGGTGCCATCTTTAAAAGACCAATGAGCACACGGTTGAGCTTTCTCAGTTTGGAGCTGCCCTGCACAGTTTACCCCGAGTATGGCAGATAAGGGGCAATTACACCACGGTTTGTCGACAGGAGCACGGAGGTCCTAGTGGATGGGCGAGTACAGAGGGGGGCCTTACTCTTCCCAGAGGGGGGATACACCACCAGACCCACGGAGCATGGTCTTAGCTCTCCACCCAGCTCAGTGCAGTATCTGTGGTCTGGGGAAATGTCCAGCAATAGAGGACAAGCATCAATAACCTTCCCCGCTCTGTCAGCATAAGGGTCCCTCTATTCTCTCTGTTCCCTCACACTCACTGTACATCTGTTGCAGCAGTGACCAGAACAAGGCTCATGCTTCACCACTCAAACTGCTGCATGCAGTACCTTCCCCTGCCTCTCTCTCTCTCTCTCTCTCTCACTCCCTCTCTCTCTCCATTATGCCCCCCCTCACCCCGATACTAATAACACTGCATGGATACAACACTGTGGACTGACTCCCTCCAGACACCTCACCATTGCTCCACCCACCTACACCAGCACTAACAACAGCCCCACCCACTCCTACCCTCCCTCCCTCCCCTTCTCCCATTCCAGGACAAACAGTCTGGAATAGGACACAATGGGCCAAGCCAGGTGATTGAGTGTCCGATATCCATGCCCTCACCCCCCTCGCCCCGCCATGTGGGGAGGACCATGGTATGAGCCAGAGAGAACCTGGACGTCTCGTGTGGAAATTCTGAAACATCCACAATCCACCGACCAAGTAAGGAGCAATGTTCAATGAAGGGAAATTCTCACTTTCAACCCATTGGCAGCTCCGTTTCCTCTGGCACAACTTAGAAGCCGTGGCCCTGATGCCATCTCCCTTTTGTGTTGAGCTTGTACAAATAGAATCCCCACGGTTTCGGTGGGCATGAGGGTGGACTCACACCACATCATCTCCACCACCTCCCAGGAAGCAAGTACGGAGACTCCTACCTCCTGTAAACAGCTCAGATACTGACACTAAATTGTGAGATTTATCGCTACCCCCACTTGTCCTGACATCTTTGATAAACTGTGTTTATACATCCAGCACCCTCTGCTCTTGCACCTCCTTTATAAGATTACAGCCTGTTTAATGTTACCTTTCAATGTCCTTCCTTCCAAAGAGTATCACCTCACACTGTTCTGCTTTGATCAGCATCTGCCATACACCAAAATATAACTTTCCTGTTGGAGTTCCACGCATCCTCAACAAACTTTACAATTCTTCCAGTTTTGATATCTGCAAAGATTGAAATTGTCCTACAATCACACTCCACACAGAAATACTGACACACACCAGACAGAACGACTGAAATATTGACAAGGTTACCATGGAGTGAGAGAAATACTGACACTCTCCATGTCTGTGTTCGTGTCAATGAATAGCGAGTGCCTCTGTGTATATGTATTCGTATGTGTATCTGTGTGTGGCGAGTCTGGCAGTCTCTGTGGTGTTTAAAGTGATGTAATGTCCCCTGACACGAGTTCTGAGCAAGGGTCACTCGATCCAAAACGTCAACTTTCATTTCTGTCCAAAGATGCTTCCAGAGCTGCTGGGCTTTCCGTTGTTGTCAATCTCTGTTGCACTCCCAACCCCAACACCCACCTCCCACGCCACGCCAGTGTGTAAACCAGCAGTGATTCAGTTTGGGAGGGAGAGAGAGAGGGCAGTAGTTCACTGCACAATCCAATCTAAATTTTGATTGCACCAAACACACACACACACACACACACACACACACACACACACACACACACAATACAGGTGAAATGCTGGAATTCATGAGTTTGACTAAAATTGTGCGATTATACAAAATGGAAAGGAAGAGCTAGGGAACGATAGATTGGTGAACCTGATATCAGTGGTAGGCACATTGTTGGAGGGAATCATGAGGTACAGGTTTTACATGCATTTAGAAAGATACATTAGGGATCGGCAAATGTGAGGACTGTAAATGCTGGAGAAGAGTGTCTTGATTAAAGTGGTGCTGGAAAAGCACAGTAGGTCAGGCAGCATCTGAGGAGGAGGAAAATAGACATTTTGGGCAAAAGCGCTTTATCAGGATAGGCAAATTGCGTTGTGCCTGGAAAATCATGTTTCATTAACTTTATTTTTTGTTGAGAAGTAACAGAGAGGATTGAAGAGGGCTGAACGCTGGATGTGATCCATATAGACTTCAGTTAGGCATTCGACAAGGTTCTGCATGGGAGACTGGTTAGCAAAGTTAAGTCACGTGGAATACAGGAGGAATTAGCCAGTTAGATGCAGAACTGGCTTAAAAGTAGAGGACAGCGGGTTGTGGTGAAGAGTTGTTTTTTCAGACTGGAGGCCTGTGACCAGTGGAGTGCCACAACGATCGGTGCTGGTTCTGCTACTTTTCATCATGTATATAAATTATTTGGATATGAACATAGGAGGTATACTTCGTAAGTTTACAGATGACACCAAAATTGGAGGTATAATATCCAACAAATAAGGTTACCTCAGATTACGACGGGATCTTGATCAGATGGGCCAATGGACCGAGGATTGGCAGATAGAGTTCAACTTAGATAAATGTAAGATACTGCATATGGGAAAGGCAAATTAGGGCAGGATTTAATACACTTAATGGTAAAGTAATGGGAAGTGTTGCTGAACAAAATGACCTCGGAGTACAAGTTTATAGTTCCTTGCAAGTGGATTTGCAGGTAGATAGAGTAGTGAAGAAAGTATTTGGTATGTTATTGGTCAGTGCATTGTGTATATGAGTTATGAGACTGGATTACGTATGTACAGTACATTGGTTAGATCACTGTTAGAATACCGTATGCAATTCTGATTTCCCTGCTGTAGGAAGGATGTTATGAAACTTGAAAGAGTTCAGAAAAGGTTTGAAACTATGTTGCCAGGATTGGAGGTTTTGAACTACAGGGAGAGGCTGAATAGGCTGAGGCTGTTTTCCCTGGAGCATCAGAGGATGAGAGCTGACGTTAGAGGTATTAAAATCATAGGTGCAATGGTTAGAGTGAATAGCCAAGGTATTTTCCCAAGGGGAATGCAGTCGAAAACTAGATGGCAAATATTTAAGGTGAGATGGGAACGACATTAGAAACATGCTCCTCTTATCTTAAAACAATCCCCTACTCGATGGAAAAGACACCTACCATTCAACATTATCGATACCCCCCATGATATTATAAACCTCTATAAGGTTACCTTTCAGCCTCCTATGCTCAAGTAGATAATGTCCGAGTTTATCGAGCTTGTCCTTATAACTCAAACACTCCATTCCCAGCAACATCCAGATAAACCTCTTCTGAACTCTCGCGAACTTGATAATATTCTCTATATAACAGGGCGACCAGAACTGTACACAGTCCTCCAGGACATGCCTCGCGAATGTCCTATGGAACCTGAACATACTGTCCCAACTCTTGTACTGAAAGGACTGTCCACTGCTATTTGTCATGTATATAAATGATTTGGATATGAACATAGGAGATATAGTTAGTAAATTTGCAGGTGACACCAAAATTGGACGAGTAGTGGACAATGAAGAAGGTTACCTCAGAGTAAAATGGAATCTTGATCAGATGGGCCAATGGACTGAGGAGTGGCAGATGGAAATATATTTAGATAAATGAGAGGTGCTGCATTTTGGAAAAGCAAATCAGAGCAGGACGCGTACACCTTATGATAAAGTACCGGGGAATGTTGCTGAACAAAGAGACCTTGGAGTACAGGTTCATATTTCCGTGAAAGTAGAGTCGTAGGTAGATAGGATATTGAAGATGTTTGGCATGTTTTCCTTTATTGCACTGAGTACAAGATTTGGGAGGTCATGTTCTGGCTGTAAAGGATATTGGTTAGGCCACTTTTGGAATATTGTGTGCAATTCCGGTCTCATTCCTATTGGAAAGATGTTGTGAAACTTGGAAGGGTTCAGAAAATATTTACAAGGATGTTGCCAGGAGGATTTGAGCTGTACGGAGAGCCTAAATAGGTTGGGGCTGTTTTCTCTGAATCATCCGAGGCTGAGGGGTGAATTATATAGGTTCATAAAATCATGAGAGGCATGCATATGGTAAATAGACAATGTATTTTCCCTGAGTTGGGCGAGTCCAAAACTAGACGGCATAGATTTAGGGTGAGAGAGGAAAGATTTAAAAGGAACCTCAGGGGCAAATCTTTTTGCACCGAGGGTGATGCGCGTATGGAATGAGTTGCCAGAGGAAGTAATGGAGGCTGGTCAAATTAAATTATAGTATTTAAAAGACGTCTGGATGGGATATGAATAGGAAGGTTTCAGAGGGATATGGGCAACGTGTTGACAAATTTAACGAGCTTAGGTTAAGATATCTGGTTGACATGGACAAGTTGGACAAGAGGGTCTGTTTCCATGCAGTCCCTCTCTATGACTCTATGTCTTTATTATGAAGGTCAGCAAGCGAAACACGTTCATAACCACCCTGCCTACACATGATGCAAACTTCAAAGAATTATGCCTGAAATCCTAGGTCGTTCTGTTCTACAACACTACTATTGGCTCAACTTTCCATTGTATATGTGTTTTTAAGTTTATTTTACCAAAGTACAATACCTTGCATTTATCAATATTAAACTCCATCTGCCATTCTTTAGCCCAGTGAGTGATAGTACTGGGGAAGAAAGGCTGGAAAGTAATCAGTAGCCTTGTATCATTTAATGGTTTTATGAAGAGGACAGTCACACATTAGAGGTGGGAAACAGTGATCGGTGTTTGAGGTCAGAAAGTATGCGCTTTCTTTGTCTCTGATGTTCAGTATTGATATCTATTCAAAATCCTTCATAGTGCAGTGTGTGTCTGCAGGATTTCATTCCATCATATTGCAGACTACAGTTAATAGCCATTTAAACTGGAAAAATAGCCAAGTATTTAAAGATGATCATAGTTTATCTCGAAGGCAGACCACATAAACTCAAGATCTACAATTGAGGCAAATATCTTGCATTTTTTAAACAACGTTATTATTCTAACTGTGTTATTCAGTAAAGTGAACCAGATTTCAATGAATCCATACCGAACTGAAAGCTGTCACTTAAAATTAAAAATGTGGGCATGGTTTAGGTCTTGTGTAGTCGGTAGTGTCCCTACCTCTGATGCAGAGCTCTGGATACTATTTCAATTCCTGAACTCGTCTGAACGTGTCCCTGGCTCGAGACCAGACAGTCTGGATTCAGATGCAGAGAAGTGTCACAGCATGTCAGAACAAACACACAGGAGAATAATGTAGGAAGTTTAGGGGCTCTTGTGGAGTGGTTGTAGGGTCCCTACCTCTGGCTGCAAAGCTCTAGTTTCAAATCCTACTAGAGGCGTTTTATAATATGTTTGAACACGTTGACTAAAATGAGCTTAGAATTGCGATTTGATCGAGATGCAAGAGATTTCAGTATTCAATTTCAGAATTTAAGCCCCAGATGACTGAAAGCACAGGCCCTGGGTTGGAGTCACATTTGGATCTTCTAGAAGTTTATAAATTCATGAAGGACATGGATAGGGTGAGTAGTCAAAATCTTTTCCCACGCTTTGGAAGTCCAAAATTAGAAGGCATAGATTTAATGTGAGAGGGGAAAGATTTTAAAGGGAGTTCAAGGGCAACTTTTTCACTCAGAAATTGGAGCGTGTATATGATGTACTGCCGGAGGAAGTGGTGGAGGTTGATTTAATTACAACATTTAAACGGCACCCAGATGGGTATATTAATAGGAAGCATTTAGAAGGATATGGGCAAATTGCTGATAAAAAGATCTGATTCCCTACAGTGTAGAAACAGGCCCTTTTGCCCAACAAGTCCACACCAACCCTCTGAAGAGTTTCCCACCCAGAACCATCTACCCACATTTACCCCTGACTAATGCACCTAACACTATATGCAATTTAGCATGGCCAATTCACCCAATCTGCGCATCTTTGGACTGTGGGAGGAAACCAACGCAGACACAGAGAGAATGTGCAGACTCCACACAGTCAGTCACCTGGTACTATGAGGCGGCAGTGCTAACCACTGAGCCATCGCTCCGACCCAAATAGGGCACGATTAGTTTCGGAAATAAGCTTGCATGGACGAGTTGGTCAAAAGTGTTTGCTTCCGCGCTGTACAACTCTAAGATTCGTTAAGCCATTTCATCAAGGTCCCTGTGTCATCTTCACTGTCCACTATATAGCCAATCTTGGGTTCATCCACGATCTTTCTAACCACTCCTTCCATAATTCTCATCTGAATCATTTCAATAAATGACAAATAAAAATGAATTGAGCACAAGTCCCCGTGAAACACCACTGTGCAGTGTCACTAAGCTGGTCCCTTTTCTCAAAGATACTGTGACCTTGACTTTTTTTTCAGAAGGGTCGTAAGTAGCTCCCGGCTCCAATGTGACTGGTTTGGTCCAGAGATTAAACAGTTTTGTGATTAAAGATGTAATGAAAGGGAAGTGGTCAGCTCTCTCGGTGAGCTGTTCAATCCAGAAACAGTTTGGAGTTCAGTTGTGTGGTCAGGCTCTCTCTCTCTCTCTCTCTCTTTCTCCCTCCTTCTGACATTCTAACTTCAACCTGTAAGCATATGTACCGTTTTTTTCAGTTTTTACTTGGGGGGGGGGGGAGGGAAGGGTTTGCTTATTGGGACTGCTGTGTACATTCAGAACAGCTAATTAAGTCTAGTTTAAATAGACTGACTTTTGTAGGGGTTCTTTATTCTGTTCCTTGTGTTTCATTGTGTAATTTTGTAAATTAGTTTTTGAACATTTTCAAAACCTGAGAGTCAACGTAGCTGGGTTACTCTGGGTGATTTTCATTGTGCATTTACTGAAACAAATTGCAAAGTTATGGTCTCTGCTGCCTACTTTAGAATGTTTTGAGTGAGCTGACCTAATCCATAACAGCAGACCTCCAGTCTGAAAAACACCCATCCTCAATAATGCTGTCTCCTACTATTTGGCAAACACACACACACGTACATTACCCACACGCACAGACACACACACAGAGATGCAGACACATACAGAGAGACACACACACAGACACACGCACACGCTCAGACACATTCACAGAGACATACATACGCACACAGACACACATACACAGATATACACACACAAAGACACGCACACAGAGTCACACAGCCACATGCACATGCACAGACACACACAGGGACAACACATGCACACAGTCACACACGGACACACAAACAGAGACACACACGGACACACACAGGGCGGCACGGTGGCACAGTGGAGGGCGGCACGGTGGCACAGTGGAGGGCGGCACGGTGGCACAGTTAGGGCGGCACGGTGGCACAGTGGAGGGCGGCACGGTGGCACAGTGGTTAGCACTGCTGCCTCACAGCACCAGAGACCTGGGTTCAATTCCCGACTCAGGCGACTGACTGTGTGGAGTTTGCACGTTCTCCCCGTGTCTGCGTGGGTTTCCTCCGGGTGCTCCGGTTTCCTCCCACAGTCACAAAGATGTGCGGATCAGGTGAATTGGCCATGCTAAATTGCCCGTAGTGTTAGGTAAGGGGTAAATGTAAGGGTATGGGTGGGTTGCGCTTCGGCGGGTCGATGTGGACTTGTTGGGCCGAAGGGCCTGTTTCCACACTGTAAGTCTAATCTAATCAAAATCTAATCTAATCTATATACACACACAGACACATTAGGACTTTAGGATATGACGAGATAAGTTATACTTGTGAAAAGGCAGGAGAATTGACTTGAAAACCATGACAGCTATGATCAATCGATCAGTAGACTGGATGGGCTAAATTGCCTTTTTTTGCTGCTCTAATGTTTTACAGTCTATGGTACATGCATTTGTCTGTGTTTGTGTGTATACTTGTATGTGAATGTGTCTGAGTTTGTGTCCGTGTTTTTGTGTCTGTGTTTTTGTGTGTTTTAAGTGTGTCTGTGTGTACATGTCTGTGTATGTATTTTAGTGTGCCTGTGTGTGCTCGTCTGTGTATGTATCTTTGTGTGTCTGTGTCTGTTTGTGCTCCTCAGTATTTTTAGAAATGGAAATATCAATGTACATTTTTGTAATTTCTATTCTGTTTGACATTCCCCTTTCCATCATAGTTTGAGGAAGTTTGTTTTCGTCATGAATTTGTTATTTTAACAAATGAAGGAGATCAACCTGACCACTTCCGAGGATGACTCTGACCCAATATGAGACCTGTATCATTGATCATATCATCAGCCTTTTTGCACCTATAATTTGCTGTGACCAATGGAGGAGTGGTAGTAGAAAAGAAAACAGTTACCCAAGGAACTCTGGACTAGTGAGCGTGACATCAGTGGTTGGTGAGTTGTTGGAGGGGATTCTGAGGGATAGCCAACTGCATGCATTTTCAAAGGCAAGGATTGATTGGCGATAGTCACCATAGCTTTTTGCATGAGAAATCGTGTCGCACTAATTTGACTGAGTTTGTTAAAGAGGTGACAAAGTAGATTAATGAAGGAACTGTTGTCGGTGTTTTCCATACAGACTGGAACAAGTCGTTCGACAAGATTTTGCATATTAGGCAAGTTAATAAGGTTAGGTCACATGGGAACCAGAGCACCCAAGCCAATTGAATACAAAACTAGATTGAAAGGAGGAGACAGAGGTGGTAGAGGACTGCTTTTCAGAGTGGAGGCCTGTTTTAAGGTACGAGGGGAAATATTTTAGAGGGAACTTAGACGCAATGTTTTCATACAGAGGGAGATGTCCATATGGAATGATCTGCCGAGGAAGTGGTGGAATCTGGCATCTTGATGGGTATCTGAATAAGGAGGTTTCGAGGAATTTGAGCAAAATGCTGTCAGATCAGATTTGATCATAATGGGAAGTCTGGTCAGCACTTACACATTTGTATGCTATCTGACGGTATAAGAGAAATTAGCAGAAATTCTAAACAGGCATTTCAAGTGGAAATTCTCTTCCCCAAAAGTTTGAGATGTCTCTTTGTTTACATTTATTCGACGCTGAGTTAGTTAAATATTGGACAGAGAAGTGCGTCATCGATAATGGCACACAGAGAGGAAAGTGGCGCTGAGACCACAACCTGATCAACACAATCTTAGTCCCTGGTAGAGAATGCTCAAAGTATACAATGACCCACTCCTGCTCCTCAGTTCCATGTTTCTGTGTTCCATTCAGCCCATCAAACCTGCTAGACAGGAGCATTTAGAGGCTACTTACTCCTCTCACGTGGTGCACAGACACAGAGGAGACCATTCAGCCCCTCAAAACTGTCAAAAGTAATTGGAAAACCCAGGTTGGGGTGTGAAAGAGGCTCCTCATCACTCCTAACTGAGCTTCCCCTTTCCGCAATTTGTGCTTCATTTGTTGGTCAAATTGCGGACCCAGTTTTACTGTGAATACAGCCCCATTCCTCACCCAGAGATGGTCCAGAAAATCTGGCAATATTCAATAACAGAGCTTCCAGGAAAATAAAAGCCTCTACTTTCCAATAACAGAACGTGGGACCATCACAAACAGGAGTATGTCATTCATCCACACCAAACGCACATCCCGACAACTCCCACCGTGCCCACACCCGCAAGCCTGCCTTGCCCCACAATAATATCATAAGGTCTAATATCTTCTTTCATGTCCAATTCTTCACAGCCATCAACTCTCTGACTGGTTATAAAGCACTCCCTGCCCACACACCGCGAACTGTTAAAATGAGCAAAAAATGTGAACACAAGGGCTCAGGGAAGAGTGTCTGGCCCTGACATTAAGGCAGCATTTAACTGAAGTCGGTCTCAAGGAGCCTGAGCAGGATTTCACTTAATGGCAATGAATTGTAAACTTCCCTGGTTAGAGTGATTTAAAGCTTAAATCACAATGATTGTGCTTTGTGTACATAAATCAATGCAGCCCTGGTCATGTCTGCAAAAGATCCTCAAGGACGTTTCCTCAGCACAAATATCTTCAGCTGTTTCACAAATGTCTTGCCCACACCATAAGATTACGGGTGGTGGTGGTGGTGGGGGGGGGGGGGGGGGCAGAGTTTACAGAAAATCATGCAATATTCAGAAAAAAAGACCCGTTCAGCTCCTGAACCATTCTGTGTACATGTGCAGCAAGACCTGGACAACATTCAGGTTTGTTCTGTTGAAGTGTGGGTAACATTCATATAACAGTACTGCTGGACACTGCACATTTCCACAGTTAAAAGGAGGAGCTCATTCAGCCACTCACACTAGTTTCACAGGAATATGAGGAAGTCATTCAGCTAAATGAAATGATTGCAGAAGAGTAGAGATAGCCCATTTCGTGCCTCCAACCAATTACACAGCAAGGGAAGGAGTCACGTGTTTCGGACCATACCAGAGCCCCTCAAAATATTTCAAGGCGGTGGTCTAGACTCTAATGATTTCTTATTTTAAAGGAAACGTAAAGTGTCTGTTCCAAATGCAATGTGACTAGTTAAACTACAAGACGTTCAGAAAAAAACACAACACAGGCAAATAAACCGGAATTCAGAAAAAATAAGTCTTTTAGAAATATTATCACAATGATAGATTGAGCAACCATTATTAATTAAGTGTTCTGATACAGTAATATCCCATAAACACATACTTGGCAAAAAAGGAAAGTTCAGCCACAGATTCTCAGATGCAGTTCTCTGATCGAGGATGGAAAAAAAAAGCAAGTGAAAATTCAGAGAGTGTTGCAGCTAGTAGACTTCCACTGAAGCTTCCAACTCTGTCGAGACCCCAATAGCTTCTGAAGTTACTGAGAAACCAAAACTCTTCCTGTAATGTGGCTCCCAGAACTGCACACAGTATTCTATCTATGGCCTAACAAATCGCCTGTTTGGCTCATAGTATTTCACCTCGATGAATAAACTCTATGCCTACAGTCCCATGTGTTTTCTTAACTAGCTATTACACTGTCCAGTCACATTCAGGGATATGTGGAGAAACACTCTCCGAGTTTGCTAGTGTGCTGCCATTCCTTGAGTACTCCCCTGTCTGATTCCTTCTTCCACACTGCATCACCTCATACTTATCAGGTTTGCATCCCATCTGTCATTGATGTGCCCATCTGACCATTCCATCTGTCTCTTCCTGTAAAATAAGGTATTCTTCCTCACTGCCAATCACCCGGCCAATCTTTGTATCAAACACAAAATTACTTATTACACTCGCCCCACCCCCCACTGTCCCCTCAACATTCACATCTACATCATTTATGAATACCACAAATAATAAGATACACTGCACTGCTCGCTGTGGAACACCACCTGATACTGGTCAATCTCCACCACCTTTCCAGTAACTTGGGAACATATAGCTGTTCTCTAGTCCTCTGGAATCTCCTTTGTGGTCAGATTCGACATAAACATTTACGTCAGATCATTTCCTCTCTTGTCTCCAACAGCATTGTGACATACAACTCATCTGGACTTTACATCATCCAAAACCATCAATCCCAACTTGCATCTTATATCAATCTGTTTGAGAGCTTCACGATGCATCTTCTTGAATTCTGTATCTGCCTCCTTCTTCTCCCAAATAAAACAGATGTGAAGTTCTCGTGTCACAATCTATCAATGTTCACCAGCTTCACATACAGATAGCCCGCTTGATTTCGAAATGATCCTAATTGTTCCCTGGTTATTCTGTTCTGCTTGATGTTTTTGTAGAATATCTTGGGATTCCCCCTAATCTTACATTATGCACTTCGCCATGCCCCTGTATTAGTCAGTCTGCTGCTCGTGAATTTTCTAAGATCCGCTGAGATCACCTCTCACTATTTGAAACAGTACAGAACACTGATATAATCTCATCTACCCTGCATACAGCCTGTGCAGAATGCATTTACTTCGATATTCCAATTCCCTTTAAATGAAGGCCAACTTATTTTTTCAAACAGCTACAAGTTTTAAAGTTTTTTTTAAGCACCTAGCGGACCCGGAAGCTGGTGCCGCGCTAGGTTACCTGGGTCGGGTTTTTTTTCTTATATAAGCTCCTCCAAGACCGTGTTAGGGAATTGGAGCTGGAGGTGGATGAACTACGGATCATTCGGGAGGCAGAGGTGGTCATAGATCAGAGCTTTAGGGAAGTAGTTACACCGAAAGTTATAGACAGATGGGTGACAGTGAGGGGGAGTGGGAGGAACCAGCCAGTACAGGGACCCCCTGCGGTCATTCCCCTCAAGAACAAGTATACCGTTTTGGATACTTGTGCGGGGGATGGCTTATCAGGGGTAAGCAACGAGGTTCAGGCCTCTGGCACGGAGCCTGGCCCCGTTGCTCAGAAGGGAAGGGTGGAGAAAGTTAGAGCAATAGTTCTTGGGGACTCAATAGTGAGGGGTACAGATAGGCGGTTTTGTGGGGGCAACAGAGACTCACGATTGGTATGTTGCCTCCCAGGTGCAAGGGTACTTGATGTCTCTGATCGTGTTTTCCGGGTCCTTAAAGGGGAGGGGGAGCATCCCCAGATCGTGGTCCACGTTGGCACCAACGACATAGGTAGGAAGAGGGGTGAGGATGTCAGGCAGGCTTTCAGGGAGCTAGGTTGGAAGCTCAGAGCTAGAACAAACAGAGTTGTTGTCTCTGGTTTGTTACCCGTGCCACGTGATAGAGAGTCGAGGAATAGGGAGAGAGACCAGTTAAATGCGTGGCTACAGGGATGGTGCAGGAGGGAGGGATTCCGGTTTCTGGACAACTGGGGTTCTTTCTGGGGAAGGTGGGACCTCTATAAACAGGATGGTCTACACCTGAACCTGAGGGGCACCAGTATCCTTGGGGGGAGGTTTGCTAGTGCTCTTTGGGAGGGTTTAAACTAACTCTGCAGGGGCATGGGAACCTGGACTGTAGCTTCAGGGTACAGGACCTTGAGTGTAGGGAGGTTAGGAACAAGGCATCGATTTCGAAGGAGGGTGCCTGTAAACAGAAAGGTGGCTTGAAGTGTGTATACTTCAATGCCAGAAGTATAAGAAATAAGGTAGGTGAACTTGCAGCGTGGGTTTGTACCTGGGACTTCGATGTTGTGGCCATTACAGAGACGTGGGTAGAACAGGGGCAGGAATCGCTGTTGCAGGTTCCAGGGTTTAAATGTTTTAGTAGGGTCAGACATGGGGGTTAAAGAGGGGGAGGTGTGGCATTGCTTGTCAAGGATAGCATTACAGCAGTGGAAAGGACGATGGAGGAAGATTTGCCGTATGTGGTAGTTTGGGCTGAGGTTAGAAATAGGACAGGTGAGGTCACCCTGTTAGGTGTTTTCTACAGGGCTCCCAATAGTCCGAGAGAAGTAGAGGATAGTATTGCGAGGATGATTCAGGAGAAGAGTGAAAGTAGCAGGGTGGTTGTTATGGGGGACTTTAACTTCCCAGATATTCGTTAGAGTTCGTTAGATGGGTTGGTGTTTGTCCAATGTGTGCAGGAGGGTTTCCTGACACAATATGTAGACAGGCCAACAAGAGGTGAGGCGAGACTGGATTTGGTTCGAGGTAATGAACCAGGCCAGGTGTTAGACTTGGAGGTAGGTGAGCACTTCGGGGACAGTGACCACAACTCGGTGACTTTTACTTTAGTGATGGAGAGGGATAAGAGTGCACTGCAGGGCAAGAGCTATAGCTGGGGGCAGGGAAATTATGATGCGGTGAGGCATGACTTAGGATGCGTGGATTGGAAAAACAGGCTTCAGGAGAAGAACACTAATGATATGTGGAGATTGTTCAAGGAACACCTATTGAGTGTCCTTGATAAGTATGTACCAGTCAGGCAGGGAGGAAAGGGTCTTGTGAGGGAGCCGTGGTTTAATAGGGAATTGGAATCCCTTGTGAAAGGGAAGAGGGCGGCCTATGTAAGGATGAGGCGTGAAGGTTCAGTTGGGGCGATTGAGAGTTATAAGGTTGCCAGGAAGGATCTGAAGAGAGAGCTAAGAGCAGCGAGAAGGGGAAATGAAAAGTCCTTAGTTGGTAGGATTAGGGAAAACCCAAAGGCTTTCTATAGGTATGTCAGGAATAAAAGGATGACTAGGGTAGGTATCGGTCCAGTCGAGGATAGTAGTGGGAAGTTGTGCGTGGAGGCGGAGGAGATTGGTGAGACACTAAATCAATACTTTTCGTCAGTATTCACTCAGGAACGGGACTCTGTTGCTGGTGTGAATATTGAGTCACAAGTGATTAGAATGGATGGCCTTGAAGTATGTACGGAGGAGGTTTTGGGAATACTGGAAAGGATGAAAATAGATAAGTCTCCTGGGCCTGATGGCATTTACCCTAGGATCCTCTGGGAAGCTAGGGAGGAGATAGCAGAGCCATTGGCCTTGATTTCTATGTCGTCATTGTCAACGGGAATAGGAACAGAAGACTGGAGGATAGCGAATGTGGTCCCCTTGTTCAAGAAGGGGAGTAGGGACAGCCCGAGTAACTATAGGCCAGTGAGTCTCACTTCTGTTGTGGGCAAAGTCTTAGAGAGAATTGTAAGGGATAAGATTTATGAACATCTGGATAGGAATAATATGATCAAGGATAATCAGCATGGTTTTGTGAAGGGCAGGTCGTGCCTCACAAACCTTATTGAGTTCTTTGAGAAGGTGACTAAGGAGGTGGATGAGGGTAAAGCAGTAGATGTGGTGTATATGGATTTTAGCAAGGCGTTCGATAAGGTACCCAATGGTAGGCTAATGCAAAAACTACGGAGGTATGGCATTGAGGGTGCATTAGAGGTTTGGATTAGGAATTGGCTGGCTGGAAGGAGACAGAGGGTAGTAGTTGATGGACTAGGTTCATCTTGGAGTGCAGTTACTAGTGGTGTACCACAGGGATCTGTTTTGGGACCGTTGCTGTTTGTCATCTTTATAAATGATCTAGAGGAGGGGCTTGAAAGCTGGATGAGCAAGTTTGCGGATGACACAAAGGTCGGTGGAGTTGTGGACAGTGAAGAAGGATGTGGCAAGTTACAGCGGGATATAGATAGGTTGCAGAGCTGGGCAGAAAGGTGGCAGATGAAATTCAATGTAGCTAAGTGTGAAGTCATTCACTTTGGTAGGAGTAACAAGAAGATGGATTACTGGGCTAATGGTAGGCTACTTGGTAGTGTGGATGAGCAGAGGGATCTTGGTGTCCATGTACACAGATCTCTGAAAGTTGCCACCCAGGTAAATAGTGCTGTGAAGAAGGCATATGGTGTACTGGGCTTTATTGTTAGAGGAATTGAGTTCCGGAGTCCTGAGGTCATGTTGCAGTTGTATAAGACTCTGGTGCGTCCTCATCTGGAGTATTGTGTGCAGTTTTGGTCGCCATACTATAGGAAGGATGTGGAGGCATTGGAACGAGCGCAGAGGAGGTTTACCAGGATGTTGCCTGGCATGGTAGGAAGATCGTATGAGGAAAGGCTGAGGCACTTGGGCCTGTTCTCCTTGGAGAAAAGAAGGTTTAGGGGAGATTTGATAGAGGTGTATAAGATGATTAGGGGTTTAGGTAGGGTAGACACTGAGAACCTTTTACCGCTAATGGAGTCAGCTGTTACTAGGGGACACAGCTTTAAATTAAGGGGTGGTAGGTATAGGACAGATGTTAGGGGTAGATTCTTTACGCAGCGGGTTGTGAGTTCATGGAATGCCCTGCCAGTAGCAGTGGTGAACTCTCCCTCTTTATAGTCATTTAAGCAGGCATTGGATAGGCATTTCGAAATTATTGGGCTAGTGTCGGTTAGGTAGGATTTGGTCGGCGCAACATCGAGGGCCGAAGGGCCTGTACTGCGCTGTATTTTTCTATGTTCTATGTTCTATGTTCACTTTTACCTTTCCATTTCCAAATGTCCCTCCTGAAATAGTTTGGTTTAATTTTATTTACTATTCACGTTCTGAACTCAAACATCCAGCTGAATATCCAACGATGTTACAACCAATGGTTCTCAATTGTCTCCATCTACAAGAAACATCTTCAGACTATTGTTTGTTAACAGTGATTATTCGGAGGAGATCCATGATGGCAACGATCCAGTAGGACTGCCCTGCTGAGCTCTGCACCACAACCCGACAAAGTGGTGCGTTCATCCTCTATTTCTTCCCTATTGTCGTAAACATCGGTCGTTTTTGATCTCCAGGACTGCTCGCTGCCATTTTACGTGAGTAAGGAAAATGACTAAGGGAAAATGACCCCGAAGATTTAACCAGCAGGGCACTGCAGCAATGGATCCTCCCGCGGCTGTGATGTCAGCCTCCGCGAGCACCCGAGGGAACTTATTTGTGGAGCAGAGCCTGGTCTCGGAGTTCAGGAGACTGTGAGAGAAGATTGATTCAGTAACGGAGGAGACCTGAACCATGCTGGAACTGATCTCAGCCAAGTTGCAGAAGCATGACCAGGAGATCCAGAGTCTCAGGCCAGACGTCGTGGAGGTGGAAGAGCAATCCCGACAATGTACAAGGAGGCTTCACATGATTCAGAATGGTGGTCAGATAACATTATTACATATTTCAGCTAAAATATTGAGAGAATGCAACCTGCTTGAGAAACCACAGCTTAGTGCTCCCTTTCTTTCCTTCTTCCTTCTCACAGCAACGTATGAGAGGTGAAAACCTGTCAGTCATCTTTACCTTTCATGAAGAATTCCTGTTGAGGATTCATTGGAATCTCAACATTACCTGAAGCAAAAGGAATTCAGCCAACTCCAAATGTCGCAGGAAGGAATCCGATTGCCAACAGATTGTGTGAGCAGAATAACCTCAGAGGCAGAATACCATTCATTTTGCTTTTTTCCTTTTTGTCTTGAATTTAACTATTTCTTGTAAAGCTCTTTCGAGCTGGAATTCTGCAGAGATTTTTTTCTGTCTGTCTTCAGGCATGTGTACGGGTGTGTCTGTGTGCACCTGTGTGTGTCTGTGTGTATGCACAGTGTGTTGGTGTATGCATTGAAAGATAAATATTAATGTGCATATCTGTCCAAACTGTTTGCCATGTATCTTTCCATCTTACATTGAGTATCTTTGATGTGTTGAACTATTTTTGCAAATGTAAGATATCGGACTGACTTGTCCCTCACAAAGAACGTGACCTAGTCTGGGACCTATATCATTGGCCATAACACCAACCTGGTTACATTTAAAATTTATAATGACCAGTGGAGTAGCATCACTAGAAAATAAAACAGTGACCCCTCTAACCACAGTCTGAGAATTGATGAGGAGAAATTCACAAAGGGCTGTTTGAGTGGAAATGCTCTTCCCCGGACGTTTGTGGTGCCTGTGTGTTTGCGTTTAGTCAAAGCTGTTCGTTAGATATTGGATAGTAAAGGACAATGAGCTACATATAGGAAATTGGAGCTGAGACCACAAACTGATCAGCGACAATCCTACTGTCAGCTGGAGAAGGCTCAAAGTGTCTAATTACCCACTCCTGCTCCTCAGTCCAACATCCCTATGTTCCATTCAGCTCTTCAAACCTGCCAGATAAGAGCATTTGGAGGTCATTTATTTCGATAAGCTGGTACGCAGAAACAGAGCAGATCATTCAGGGCCTGAAGACTCGAGAATGTAGTGCTGGAAAAGTACAGCAGGTCAGACAGCATTCAAGGAGCAGGAGAATCGACGTTTTGAGCATAAACTGTTCATCAGGAATCCTGACAAAGGACTTATGCCCGAAATGTCGATTATCTTGCTCCTTGGATGCTGCCTCGCCTGCTGTGCTTTTCCAGCACTACACTCTCGACTCTGCTCTCCAGCATCTGCGGTCTTCACTTTTTTTTATCAACTGAAGGCTATCACACACAGTTTGGTATGGTGTTGGAAAATATTCTTGGGAAAACAAAGAGTCGGTGCCAGTGTGAAACATCCTACTCCTCTCTCTTTACAAAACTGTGTTCATTTCTTGGTTATGTTGCAGACCCAGATTCATTATGTGTACAGCTCCCCATACCTCATGCAGACGTGGCTCACAAAAGCATCTGGTCTCACTGACTGCAATCTTCCATTACAGGATTTCCAGGAAAATAACTTTCCAATAACTGAATGCGAGAATAACAGAAACACAAATAAGTAATTCAGCCCTTTAAGCCTGTCTTTCCCTTCAATAAAATCAATCTTGACTAATCCGCTCAATGCCTCTACTCCTCTTTTGTCCCCAATTTCTGCAGCCCTCAACTCTCTGATGCATCAAATATCCATTGTGCACCCCAACCCCCAAACTTCTCAGTGATCCATCTCCCTTAACCCTTTGGAATAGAGAAACCCCACGCACACACGCCATGACCTATTCATATGAATCAAAATATGAACACAAGGTAAGACTTGACAGGCCTTGATATCAAAGCAGGATTTAACTGAGGATGGTATCAAGGAACCCTAACAGAATTGAATGTAATGGGAATGATGTGTAAACTGCCCACTGGTTAGAGGCCATTCAGAGCACAAGAGAAGATGTTTGTGTTTGGTGAGGATCAACCATCTCAGTCACCGGACATCTCTGCAGACATCCTCAAGGTAGTTTTCTTCAGCTGCTTCAACATCTTTCCCAGAGCATACATTCAGAAGTGAGAGATGTTCTCTGAAGATCGCATAATGTTCAGAAAAAGTTGTCACCTCTCTGACGCTGAAGCAGTCTGTGTCCATGTGCAGCAAGACCTGGATAGTATTTAAACTGTGCTGTTGGTAACATTCATATAACAGTCCTGCTAGACATTGCTCATCTCCACAGTTAAATTTGAGGAGCTCATTCACCATCTCACTCTGGTTTCAACGGAATATAAGGACGCCATTCAACACATTGAAACTATTGGATAAGCCCATTCTGTCTTTTCTGCCTATTACACAAGTAACGAAAGAGTGTAGTCATTACATCGAGGTGTTAAAGAGGAACCAGGAGTCACTAAGTCAGGTCCGTGAGCCACTTCCATATGACCAGGAAGAGACATTGCAGCCTGTCAAGCTACTTATTCAGAAGTAGGAGAATGTTACTGATACCCCACAGATAGACAGCTGCATGTTGTTCCTTGTGGCTCTATTGCTCATGGTAGACACGTGCCACTTTAATGTGGTTTGCTGAAGGTGATGATGGAAAATGGAAGTCTCAATAAAATACTTCTATTACTGAGAATACAGACTGGCGTTGCTGTGGAGGCCAGAAGCTGGTCGGAATGGTTAACCCTTTCTGGAATAAGGCATTGTAGCTACTGACCGATTTATGGTCGCACACAACTGAGACGGTGAGAGTTCAGTTAGAGACTAAAGCTCCATTTCAACCAACATGGGGATTCGTCACAGGGACGTGAGATATTGGGAAAAATGTATCATGTGGAAAATGAAATTTCTCACAAAATCACTGACTTTTTCTCGACTTAATGAGTGTTAGTCCATAATCCTCAAATTTAAATGTAATCGCCTGTTATTCTCCCGCAGTGCTACAGATTAAAAGTTAATGATGTCCAAGCCATACAAATAATACATGCAGAGGGGCGGAGTATAAAAGCAGAATTCAGCTCCATGTCCAAAATAATATTTGTGGCTCTCTCACAAAAGACCACAGCTGATTCGTGCTGTCAATCCATCAAAATAGAAAAAACAAGAGACTGGAATTCATAATTCTGGTGCAACATCTCCAGAACAGGAAGAAAATCAAGGTTTGTTTCTGAAATTCATAAATGTCGATGATAAGAATGTGGAAAATTGAGGAGATATTGCAGGATGATAAACCATGTTGTAGATGACACAATGATTAGCCGGGTGGGTCACAGTGAGCAGGAATGTGTTGGTTACAAGATGTTACAAATGGATTGTCAGGTGGCCAGAGCAATGACTGATAAGCGGTAACACTGAAATATGTGAGATGCTGCTGCACTTTGGAAGATGGAACAAAACAAGAGTGATGTCAAACCATGATGATCCATTGCATTTGCATTTGGAGAAGAGAACAGTGAGGGGTGAACCTGACAGAAGTGAATTACAGCATGAGAGGAAGGCCAACAACCATCATAAAGGTCACTATTTAAAGTAAAAATTAACAACTTTTTTTGAAAAAGGTCTAACACAGAATAATCAACTAACGACTATTTGCAACTCCTTTCTCTGAACTATTTTTTATGTTCTCCTCTACATACTGGTCCGATCACCGCTCCCCAGCCCCAATTAAGATATACCAAAACATTCAAATTTCATAACCAGCCAGCTGTCGAATCTTCTCTTTGTATCTTCCTCTGTATTTTCTTCTCCTTAGAGATTCTGTTTCACAGGTCATTGATAAATAAAGGTACATTTTGGAGTGCTATTCTCCGGGCAGTCTGCAGATGGTGGTGTCATGACAGTTCTCCCCTAAGTGGTCATTTTTTTTTCAGCTTTCTACCCCAAATCATCGGGTAATTTCATTTTTTTAAAGTATTACCAAATGCCAAATTTAAACTCGATTGTAGTTTAGTTTCTTGGACATAATTTAAATGGATTGATCAGATTTGATTTTTTTTTTCGTCTCAGAGCAACCCAGGCACTGCCAGCTGCTGGACCAAGTCTTTCATTGTAAATTTTCCAGAACTCACTGTGCTTGTAAATCTTTCAACTCTCTTAAAGGTACAGTACCCTGTACACGTTTTTAATACCTTTTCTCTCAAAAAAGAATCATCATAATGAAAACACGGTCTCATTTGTTTTTCTATTCTTTAAACACATTACCATAACATACAGATCACTGAAATATAAGTCCACCTTAACTCCTTCCCATTTACCGATATTTACCATCAGATAAATACAAATCTCGTCTGAACTTTGTCAGTTACATCAGTGAGAACGCATCTGCAATTATATTCTTACTATACGCTACATGTACGATTTTTAAATTAAAAGTCTGTAACATAAGACTCCAATGAAATATTCTTTAAAGCGTTCAAAGAATGGAAGCTGATCGGGATCTGGATACACAACCGTCTCCAACACGCTGTTTGTGAATGCACATTAAAATGTTATAAGGCTAGTAGCAAACTCAATAGTTCTTTCTCAATCGTAGAATATTTTCTCTGAATGGATGTGGAGTTTCTTTGAAAAGTATGATCCCATCTCATTGTGCTGCAGCAGGACATCTGCAACTCATTTGCCACTAGCGTTGATGGCAACTTTGAAAGGTTTTCAAGCGTTTGGTGTAGCTGAAACTGGTTTGTTGGTCAATATTTCTTTTTAATGTTCGAATGCCTCCAGGAATTATTTTGTCACCAAAACTTTGTGTTCTTCAGCAAGTTGGTTAGCGGTGCCACTACACTGCTGACATTTGGAACAGATGTCAGATAGAATCCACTGACTCCTAAGGAGTGAAACACCTTTTTCTTCAAGGTTGATCGTGGAAATTCCTGAGTAACTTTTGTCTTTGCGTTCCATGGGATCAACCTTCCATGACTGATATTTTGTCCCGAGAACATTACGTCTGCATTCACGAATTCTGTTTTGTTTAGTTTTATCACCAGTTTTCTTTCTCGTATTCGTTCAAAAATCTCTGCCAACTGTACCAAGTGATATACCAGGACTTAGTAAAGATCACTACATCATCCAAACGGACTGCACAGTTTATTAACCAGTTCACAACTCTGTTCATGAGTCTTTGGAATGTGTCCGGTGTGTTTGTCATTTCAAAGGGCATCACTTTGAATCGATACAGACCATGTGGCGTTACAATTCGTAAATTTATTTTACTGGCTCTGATACAGGTATCTGCCAGAAACCACACATAAAGTCCAACTTCGTGATGTAACTGACTTGTCCAACTTTCTCGATACAGTCCTCCAATGTCGGTATTGAATATAAGTCTGATTTTGTAACAGTGCCGATATTTTAATAATCCAAGCAAAATGATTGAGTCCCATCCACTTTGGGAACGAAGATAATCGGCGAGCTCCACTTGCTTGAGCTTGATTCGATGATATCCTTATTGAGCATAGCCTCCACCTCCTTCTGGACCAGACTGGCTTTGGGAGAATTAACCCGGTATGGATTGTTTCATCTGAAAAGTATTTTCTACATCTACTTCATGTACAATAGCATTTCTCTCCCCCCCCCCGTATGATTCTAACATATGTCGTCATATTGCAATAACAAACCTTTCAACTGTGTTCTTTGTTCCTGAGACAGATAGTTTACTAACCTATCCCATTGCTCAAGGACTTCTACACATTTTTGACATATTTTGAGGCACACCAAATTCCACGACATTTGGATTTGATTCCTCACTCTGTGGGGCAGTAACTAACACCTGTTTCTCCAATGCGTTCTTTCCTCTACTTTTCAGGAGGGGACATACACACTCATGTATAAGTCAAATGAAGGGGTCTGCGAATGTGGGAATTGGCAACAGAGGTGGTAGTTTCATTACTGCCTGTGCCCTACCTATCATTTGACATGAATGACATGTATGCCAAACGTTAACCACATCTTTGCGTATTCCAGGTCAATAAAAATGTTTTTGTTCCTTAGCCGGAGTCTTTCGTACCCCTAGGAGACCTCCTACAGGTAGTTCTTATGCTACCTGTAAAACTTCCTGTCTCTATGCTACCAGCAACACAATCTGGTGCACCTCAGCACATTTCTCCTCTGCACTAACCTGATGTGGTCTCCATTTCTGTCTTAAGATCTATCTTTCAATAATAACCCTCATGAATATGCTTTGCCTTCTTTTCAGGGTACACATCCACATATATAGCTTTTATCGTCTTGTCTGTCTGTTGCAAGTCCCTTCGCCTTTCAGGACAAAAACCTGTTTAGGTTTTCCCTGCACCATTACGGCAAACAGGGTGTCCGTTAACTGAACATCAACTCCTTCATCTTTGTCCTTCGTGCTGTGACTTATAACAGTGGGATATGGTTGTTGCACAGCCTGGGAAAATACCAAAATATTTCCGATTGAACACTTCAGTTTCTTTGTCTTCCGTAGGCTTCTCCACAACAAGGGATGTCGTTCCCAACTTGGACCCTGCTAAATCGTTCCCAAGAACAAACTGGATGCCTGGATCTGACAGTCTGTTAATCATTCTCACTATAAGGGCGGCACGGTGGCACAGTGGTTAGCACTGCTGCCTCACAGCGCCAGAGACCTGGGTTCAATTCCCACCTCAGGCAACTGACTGTGTGGAGTTTGCACATTCTCCCCGTGTCTGCGTGGGTTTCCTCCGGGTGCTCCGGTTTCCTCCCACAGTCCAAAGATGTGCGGGTCAGGTGAATTGGCCATGCTAAATTGCCCATAGTGTTAGGGACAGGGGTAAATGTAGGGGTATGGGTGGGTTGCGGGTCGGTGTGGACTTGTTGGGCCGAAGGGCCTGTTTCCACACTGTAAGTAATCTAAAAAAAAATAACTTCCCCAGTCTTGAGTAGGCACTCCAACCTGATCTTACCCAGGGAAATGCCAAATTTCTGACCATCTTTCCCATAAATTAATACACTCTCGAGCAACAGATCAGAAAGACTGCAAATTCCTTCATCGCTTACTATTAGCGACTGGTGAGTTCATGTACCTCTCAAATATGTAATTTCTTGCCCTTCTCCCAATGTGATTTCTGAGAAAACTTTATTCACAGAGGCGAATTCTTTGTTGAGATCAAGTACTAACTCAATACCCATCCCCAGCCTAAGCTGTGCACTTTCCTGCAGCTCTTCGGTTCTTGTTGGGGATTCCTTTAAAACTTTCACTGATGCCACTGGCTTAGCTTTTTCTTTTACCACATCTTTTCCCCCAGTTCCTTTCTTAACAATCAGAACTGTGAACATACATATTCCTCCTTATGTCAGTGAAAATACCTTTTCCCGAATGCCCTTCTGAAACTACCGGCACTGTAATTTCTGTGTCCCACTCCATTACAGTGAAAACACCTGAGATCTTTCACCTCCTTTCCACTCTCTTGGGAGCTTCTTTAGCCTTTGGTAAACTCATATGTTCCACTCTTTCTTTTATAGTGTAGCATCGCACCTTCTCCAAAATTATATCCCTCACAGGACGAAATTCTGGCTCAAAGCTTGTCTCATGCAGCAACATGTATTCATCTGCCAGTACTCTTGCCCTTCTCAATTTCTGAAATTTCTTTTCCTCCACGTGAATTGTTATCGTCTCTGAAAGTGAGGTTTTAAACTCCTCCAGCAGAATAATCTCCCTTAGAACCTCATGGGTCTTATTTATCTTTAAAGCCTGCACCCATCTATCAAAATGCCGACGTTTAATTCTTTTGAACTGAAAATAAGTCTGACCTGGTTCCTTCTTTATGTGTCTGAACTGCTATCTACATGCTCCCAGTACCAATTCGTAATTCGTAATCACATAAAATACTTTTTTTCAAGTCTTCATAATCTCTTGTCCCCCCATCTGACACCGCAGCAAATACCTCAGTAGCCCTGCCTACCAGCTTAGACCCAACTCGCATTACCCATAAATCCTTGCACCACTCCACCTGCCTAGCCAAATTTTCAAATGAAATAAAGAAGGCTACAATATCCTTCTCATCAAAATGTGGCAGAGTTTTGACATAGTTGTATATTTCACTAATGTCCCTTTTACGCTCCATCCTGTTCACTTGACTTTGCTGCCTTAACTACAACTTCTCAAGTTCAAATTTGCTCTCTCTTTGTTCAGCAACGAACTTTCTGCTCTCTTTTTATTCCTCTCTCTCTCTTCCCCCGTGCTTTCTCTTTCTTCTCTCTTTCTCTGTCCCTTTGTTTATCTTTAAACTTCATTTTCTTCAATTGTAATTTAAGTTTTTTTCTAAATCTCCTGCACTTGTCTGTTTCTCTGACACACCTCATTGTTTGAGTAATTTCCTGACAATTTCAGCTTTACTCTTGTTCTTGTTTAAACCCAAGTCTAATTTCTTTGCTAATTCCAAATTTTTGGCTTTTAAATTCCTCGTCAACGCCCTCGGCAAATGTGAGAATCATCTTCAAACCCCAGAACCTCTTTAACATTTTTAAAGATCCATTTCTCTCAGTTTAAATTTAACCAACCACAAGTCACCGAAATGAAACAAAATGTCTCCCCGACTTTTTATTTAAAACTCTTGGACAATAACGTGTAAATGATTAAATCTACTATGCATTTTCATACTCTGAACATATTTAACTCTGCCCAAATCTCAGACTGGCTCTGTCTAAACTTGTTCAAATCGCAGACAAAAGGCCCCAAACTATTATGACACATGGTAAACTCTGCTCCTAATCTAAACCAGCCACACAGAAAAAGGTTCACCTCATGCCCTAATCTGTTACATTTTGAGAGTCAAAGATCCATTTACAGAGGTTACTATTTAAAGTAAAATTAATAATTTTGTTGTTTAAGTCCAACAGAGAAAACTAAAATGAACAACTACTTACAACTCGTTTTGGTAACCTGTTTTTTTCCCTCCCACTCCACAATAATGGTCCGATGAAACAAATCACCATTATTAAGATTTTTAAAAAATATATAATCACGTTTCAAACCTAGTCAGCTTTGTCAATTCTCCTTTGTAGACTTTTCTCTGTAGATTTTTTATCTTGGATGGCTTTGATGTTCTGCTGTGCAAACTTCTTACAGACAGTTACCTTTCAGAAAGCTCTTCAGCTAGCAGTCTACCTTTGTGAATGCCCTTGTCAGTTCTCTCCTTAAATGTTAAAACTGTCCGGTTTTACACCTCAAAACATTGCATTATTTCATTGATTTTGATGCCATCAGATACATTATATATTAAACTACATTGGATTTCAGTGTATTGGGGCATAGTTAAACCGACTGGCTGAATTTGAATTTGCTTTTGTACAATGGCAACTCAGAATCGCTACTTGTTTCACAGTCAAATGTTACGTTTTAACGTTTTTCAGAACAATGTACACCCCTTCACCTTCATAACAATATCGTTTGTCAGCCCTACGTAGTTTTACATAAATTTGATCACTTAAGTTCACATAATAGTCTTTTCTGTTCAAAAAAGACCCGCCTTCACTCATCGTTCCTTTGTCTAAATCCTTCTTTCCAGTTATGATTACAATTACTAACAATGTTATTGGCATTCTTCGACAAAGTAATACGTTGTGTGTGTTTAGTGAATAATCCTCTCTAATTGAACTGAGGTGAAAGGATGAGATGCAATCACATTTCCATTTTAAAAAATAAATGTGCAACTTTTGCGAGCTTTCTGATATTTAAAAAAAATGCAAAAATCTCCTTTATTCAGGATTGGGAAAGTGAACAAATGCCGTTCACGGACAGAACAGGAGTAATTCAATGAAGCTTTTCTGGAATCAGTGAATAACCAAATATTTAGTTTTCTCCTGAGAGTTTGAATTTAGCTTTGTCTGAGTTGGTTATGTTTTTATCAATATGCAAATATCATCGGTGACAAAACCACAAGTTGCTAGAAATTCTCAGTATTTCTGGAAGTATCTATTGTGAGAAAGCAGATTCAACACAGGATAACAGAATGGGTCTAGGTTGTTTTCTTTTTGCCGATAGTGTTCAGCGATGTGCCGGTTAGATGCATTAGTCAGGTTCAAATGCAGAGTAATCGAGTAGGTGAATGGGTCAAAGTGCCTTACACTTCGGAGGGTCTGCGTGGACATGCTGTGTGAAATGGCCTATTTTCCCACCCTAGTGGGATGAATTCTATGAATTAATCATACAAAGGGCGATTGGTGTGAGGATCAGGGATGTCTCTGAGCATGTTCAGGGCATACTGAAGGGGGAGGATGAACAGCCAGCTATCGTGGTACACATTGATATGAATGACATCCGTCAGAGGAGTGAAAGGTCCAGCAAAGAATGTTTAGGAAGCGAGGCCTGAGTTTAAAAGCGGGCTCTCCATGGTTGTGTGGGAAATAGAACACACTGACTTCAATAATTTCAGTCCGAGTCAAGATCTGAAGCAGCAGTATCGTTCATATACTCTTGCAAGAGTGGCGGCTATAAGGTAGGTACAACGAGTTTAACAAGTTCACAGTTTTTTATACAATTCATTCCTCTTTTACTCATCACCTGCTTATCCCATTGCTTCTACCATGATTGCATCTCCCAGTTCTCTAACCATGGTTGTTTATCCCTTGCCTCATCTGGCCTTGTTCGTGACAAAAATGCATGTCCTGCTTGGCTGTTTCATCACATCCCTCTGTGGTCTATTGTTACATATCCTCCTTGACTGCCATCTGTTTACATGCTCGATAAAGCAATATTTCCTTCTATTCTTTGCCCACACTGAGCCTTATGACCTCTTTATAGTGTTTTTTCTTGTTTTTTTCAGAACCTGGAAACAGATGCTTATAACTGTTTATACAAGCATATCTCGCTTAAATTGCACCTCTGTTTCTCTTTCATGATTCAGCCTTGTGATCATTGCAGATAACAAAATTTATAATTACTCCTCACAATTCTCCCTTTTTATTTTTACATTCAATTGTTGTTTCTGCAATTTTTCCAGTAAGCATCGCCCCCAAAATTAACAAGCATTATTCATGAGACTTCGTCCATCTTGGTCTCACTCATCCCCTCATTATTTAATAGAAAAAAACGTCCTTCTGCGTGATTCCCATTTAGGGGCATCTGTTTCATTAAGGCTGTCTTAATAAGTCTTTGGGTGAGCCCTCGTATACAGGGTATGATACAACAGCTAATGGTTACCAATACCCTGGCTACTACTATCAGGGAAGTAAGGATGGAATCCACCAACCCCTTCTATTTTCAAAACCATGATTCAAGCCATCCCATGAGAGATGTGTCTTCTCCTGAATTATCAGCTAGTTCATCTGCTAAGGTAGTAAATCCTTTTAAGGCCCGAGTAATTGAACCATCAGGTGCAGTGTTATCAGGAATGAAGTACAACAGCTTCCTCCTAACATCTCTCTCTCTGTCACACACACACACACACACACACACACACACACACACACACACACACACACACACACACACACACACACACACACACACACACACACACACACCTTTTCCATTCGAGTCATATCAAGGGCCATTCTGTTTTCCCATGCCATCCTACTTGTCACATCAAGCTGTTCTGATATTCCTTTAACCGCATCACTTGTATAATTTATAAATCGCTGTTGATTATAGAAAATGCAATTGATCCAATCTACATTTTTATTAACTGTTACCCACCAAAAGAAAGCTGCCTTAATGCCTGCTGCAATCTGGTTGCGAGCCTTGACCTCATCAGGTACCCACCCACCCGGCCCCCAGGGACCTCTATAGAATTGAGATAAATCCTGTCATCGAAAGAAGAACCTAAGAATGATCTCTTACTCCTTCTCTTTTACCCTCGTATCTTTTCCTTCTCAAGCGCCAGGGTGAATGGAATTGCCAATTGTATAATTGCACATATCCCTCGCCAATCTGGAGGTACAGTGGGTCTCAATATTTTGCCTCCACAGTATGATCACAAATCCACTCGGGGAACTTTAGTGCTGAGTAGTTACCTCCCTTGTCTGTATCAGTGAAATTCTTAATTTCTGTACATAATTTCAGCTTCCCCAAATCTCTTGACCGATTTGTACCTCATCTATGCACATACGATATGTGATTTCCTACTACAGCTGAAAACTTGGAGGGGGGGGGGGTTAAGTCTTTCATCTCCAAGGGAGGGAACATCAGAGATAAGGAGGTGTAGTTCCTATCATTCCATGCAGTCTTATCCTGTTGCAGGGATATCATACATTTCATGCTCTTCCTGTCTCGCTTCAATCCGAGTGGAAAGGGAAACACCTGGGCGACTGGCCTACCGGAGGCATATGCATAGCAATTGCTCTTATTCAGAAGTTTTACAATATACTTTACCCAGACATTTGTATCCCCGTATCCAATTTCTATTTCGATAGTCTGTTTCAAGTCCTTAACCTTTTGTTTTACTACTTTAGGGTCATCGAGAGGGGTGAAAGGTTGTATCTTATTACCCAGTAGTTCTGCCCATTTTCCCTTTCCGACGCCAATTCTAAAACAACTGCCTGAGAAATCATTTCCCTTTGTTGTAATTTCTATCCCAAATGTTTCATTTAATTGTACCTGATAGGTATCTCCACACCCTCCACCCCAAAATTCCTTCGTACCATGTGGTTTTCTTTATCGTCATGTATATTGGGTCGCACTCTTTATCGGGACAATCGAAAGCTGGGGCCCAGTGTACTGTGAAGAGACGATTAAAGCAAGTACCATCCAAAAGGCCATCTCCATAGGACATAAGATGTATCTCTGAGCTGCGGTACTGTTTTTGATTATCTACATCCCCACAATTTACCAAGCTGCATGCATAGGCGTCTATTACTTGCGGATTATCAGACTCAGGGACAGTTAATACCACATATGAAAATGATGTTTCATAAAATCCCAATACTAAAAGAGCTAGTATCATAACTCTAAGCATCCCCAGCGTTCTAAAAATCATACTGAAGCACCAAAAGACTTAATGTACAATCCTACAGAAATAATCCTGCGCTCGCGTCACCACTGTATAATCAGTTACTCAATGTCTCTTCAGTCTGAGTTTCAGCGGTTCTTGTATTGATTCGGCTGTCCAGTCGTCTTCCTCAATTGGAGATTCCATTAGCCCTTTGATCCGAGTGGAGTGAATCCAGCCTTTCCCCACCGTCCTTATCACTGTTTCAGTCAAAAGGGCCTGGTACGGCCCTTTCCAGTCTGGCTGCATTTTAGTCTCTGTCCATGATTTTAGTAAGACCCAATCTCCCTTTTTAATTGGATGAATAGCGAATTCAAGGGGCGGATACGCCCTGTGCCAACAAACCCTGTTTCCAGAGGAAAGATAAAGAGGAGGACAAGCCCAGTATATACTTTTTTAAGAACAAATCTTTAGTTTCTGGGACTGGCAGTGGCCAGAGGATATACCTCCACCCATCTGGATAAATGATCAACTATTACCAATATATCTCAGTCTTCCCACTTGGGGTAATTCGGTATAATCTACCTGGATGCTCTGGAATGATCTTAGCCCAAGTTCTCTCCCTCCTGGGATTTGTTTTCTTACTACTTCCTTGTTTTTTTTTACGTGTAATGCATCCCTCACATACCTATTTGGCTCTTGCATATATCCCTTTGCATCCATATTTCCCTAAGTCTAAATCGCACATGACTTCCACTCCCCAGTGGCTCCCCTGATGTTGGACAGCCATAATTTCTCACATCATCATTTTGTTTAACATTTCACTTCCTTCATCCAAAATATGTCTGCTGATTTTGCAGCGCCTAAATTTTTCAATTCATTTTCCTCTCTTTCAGTAAATATTGGAGGTTCCAGAGGACCTGGAACAGTAGGTATTAGGGAATAAACCACAGTTTTCTGTGGATTTAGGGCTGCTTCTTTCGTTATCTCATTGGTCAGTAACGTAACGTTCCATTCTTTAAGTAACAATGAATTAATGCAGTCATGTTTTAAATTAACCGTGAATCAACATGACAGGTCACTGAGAATGTGTGAAGGGATCCTGCCAATTAATATTGATTTAGGCTAACACAATTGATTTTTTAAAAGATCTTAATTATTAATTATATACTACATATATAAAATAATGATTATTTGTGATTCAGGGTGGAAACGCAACAAGTGTCCAAAACATTTTTAAAAATTAATTGCACAGTTCTGTCTGTTTACCAGTCACTTGTGACTTCTCATTCTATTTCCGTAATTGTTTTACTCGAGCACGTTTATTTTAAAGAACCTCAACAGATTCCATAGCATCATTTGCAGTTAATTCAATCCCAATTTGGTGGCAGTATTTTGTTATTAGCGCAAAACTGATTCTTCGTCCCTCTCATCGCAAAACTGTCGCCATAATCCAGTTAACTCTTTCATTCCTGCTCCCTTAGGCTTAAAATTTAAGGATGACCTTGCTGCTCCCGTATCAACTAGGAAAACTACGTCCTCTTTATAAAGTCGCACCTTCAAATTTACCAAGGGTTCCTGGTGGGTACCCGGGCGCAGGAACCCCTGACACCCCTCTTCCTTATCAAAATTCATAAGCAATATTGCCCTCTCTTCCTTTTTCAGATCCGGACATTACCACTTAAAATGACCTGTCTATCTACAGCAATAACATCACCGCCTGTGGGGATTTCTACCTCGATCCCTGTTCCTGCCCACCAAACCACTTAACATCTCCTCCCTTTATTTTCAACATGCTGCCACCCACCATTCCGGTTTCGTTGTCCTTTTAGTTTTGTCGTTTTCTTTATTACCTCATCGACTGTGGGCTATCATTATTTTTGCTCTTTGTTTCCGCTTCTCATGTTACGTTGACAGATGTTTGTTTGGACATTGAATTTCTTTGTTAAGAAGCATTGCAATGTTTCTTGCTTCCTATAACTTCAAATACCAATTCATCAATTTATGCTTTTCTAAGTTTAAAGTCTGTTCCTAATTATACCTCTTGGAACCTTACTTTTATTTATATATATATATATATATATATATATGTGTGTGTGTGTGTGTGTGTGTGTATATATATATATATATGCTACAAATTCATTTATTCGGCATTTCATATTTAAAATGTAAAATGCATGCAGTTCCCATCTTTGAAAACCACTAAAATTACCCAATTTTAGATCTTTAATTTAATTCCAAAATTAGTTTTCTTAAGTCGTCCTGACCAGTTATTGCTCAATGACAATGCTATAGGTCGTGAAATAACCGGAGCTGCCTTAAAAGGATTTGTCGAGTCAAGTTTAAAAAAAAAACGTCGAATACATGAATAATGGCCGAATCCAAGATCACAGATATTAACCATAGGATTTTTTAAAATTACAATCCAAAGTTGAACTGACATTTCAACTGTCCTCCATGAATCGCTTTTATATAAGGATAAAAGAGATTCGTTCGAAGCTGATAGTAAGGCAGTCATGACCTGTAAAAGAACAGGAGTTAACATTTTATTTCATAATCACTGTAAAATCCTGAACCTCAAAATAAATCATTTTAAGTTTCCATAATAGAAATCAGATTCAAAACAGTCCCGGATCTCAAGCTCCAGGGAACAAAGCACAAACACTCAATCACCAACAAACACATGCGCATTTAAACCAAATCGCAAAGGGTTAAACCTTCTACCAGCTGTACAGGAATTGCAGTTAGAGTCGCCTGGGTGTGATTGGGGTTAGAGTCCCCTAGGTTGGTCTGGATTAATCAATTGGCAAGGGGAGCCTCAAAGAACGATTCATCGAACGTATGAGGGATTATTTCTTCGAGTAACGTCTCAAGGAACGAAATGGAGAACTGGCTTTGTTATAATTTGATGAGGTAGGAGTAAAAAAATCATACTGTAGTACAAGATCACCTTAGAAAGAGTGACCACAACATGCTTCAGTTTCACATTCAGACTGAAACAGTGAAGGCAGAGTCACAGATGTGAGGTGTAGTGTTGGACAATGACAATTTTACTGGCCGGAGGGAGGGCTTGGACTGAGTGGACTTGGCAAAAAATATTAAAGGGCGGGACAGTTGAAGAACAATGACAGCTACTTCGCGAGATAGTCCAAACCCCTTAATTAAAGTGCAATCCTGCGTGAAAGAGGAATTTTAAAAAGGTGAAAAATGATCCATGTCTTAAAAGAAAATCAATAATGACATGCAGGTGATGGCCTGGTGGCATTAGCACCAACTGCTGATCCAGATAATGTTCTGGGGACTCGATTTCAAATGCCACCATGGCAGAGGGTGGAACTTAAATTCAATATGAATCTGGAATTAAGAGTCTATAGATGACAGTGAATCTATTGTTTATTGTTTGACACATCCATATGTTTCATGAATGTCCTTTAGGACTGGAAACCGCCATCCTTATTTGATCTGAACTACATGTGACTTCAAACCCACACAAATTTGCTTGAAGCTTAACTGCCTCTGAGCAGTTAGGGAAGGACGATGAGTACTGTCTAACCAGCGACGCCATCTTCCTATGAATGGAACGAAGAAAAGCACTTTAATTGTTCGCACTCTTTTGCTAAAAACAAAATCAAAATGGCTACGAAGGAAAATGCATCGAAATCATAAGAATGAATGAAGAACACTTGTCCAAATAGACAAAAAGTAAAAGAATGCTGAACGCAAATATTGGCCTTTTAGAGAATGAAAACGACGGGGTAGTAATGGCAAACTCAGAAGGGGCAGAGGTAATGCCAACATTTCTTGCTTTCACAGTGGAAGATAATTTCTTCCTAAAATTTACAACAATTGCAAAGGATCTTTCTGGGAGTACGATGCTGAGGGGAAAAGGTAATAAATACATTGATGGGATTAGAGGGAGATCAGGTTCTTGGCCTGCACTCTGTTATGTTAAAAGGAGGTAACAGCAGAGGTACCTAATGTGTTACTTACGATATTCAAAAAATCCTTTGATTCTAGAACTGTGCTGAATTATTGGAAAATTAATAATGTGAAACTCGTATTCAAAACAAAAGATAGGAAAAATGACAAACTTTAGACCAGTGAGTTTTAACTCAGTAGTGGGGACGTTTCTTCAGTCAACCATAATGGAGGAAATAACTGAATATTTGGAAAAAAACAACGATGAGTTCACCACTGTCAGCACGGTTTCATGATGGGCAGGTTGTGCTTGACAAATCTGCTGATGTTCCTTGAGAACGTAACCAACAATGTGGATAATTGAGATACAGAAACTGCTGTACATCTAAACGTTAGAAGGCATTTGACAAGGTTTTGCATAAAGGACTGATTTAGCAGGTTAGATTCCACGGGGTTAAGGATAGAATATTGAATTGGATAAAAGATTGGCTTACTGATAGAAAGCAGAGCATCGGGATAACTGGTCTTTCTCTGACGAACTAAAACTCATGATGTGCTGCAGGTTGCAGCTCTCAGACCTCAACTGTTTACAATCAATCCACATGACCTGGAAGGAGAGACAGAGTGTAGAAACTAAATTCACAGATGGTACTAAACTAGGTGGCAAACAGGCTGTAATATGGAAATAAAGAGTTTACAGATGAATATTAGAAATTGAGGCAGATTGTTATATCTGGCAGAAGGTGTTAAATGTGGATAAGTGCAAAGTTGAATTTCCTTCCGCCACTCCTAATTTCTATGTTCTTGTGTTGCTCCATCTGCAGGTTTTTGAATTTACTTCATTGTTGGTGGCTGGGGTGGCATGACATGTGGATTTTTTTCAAGGGAGGTGTAGGTTGCTCTGTGTGTCGGGATCAAAACATTAATGTGGAGAAATGACCTCAGTCAGGCTTTGTTGATTCCCACAGCCGGCCTGGCAGCCAGCTGGCCTATCCCTGCTCTTTATTCCTGATGTTTAGTTGCCTGGAGTAAACCACATCAAAATGTTGCAGTCAGACAGACAGTCCGTAAATAACATGCCCATTTCATAATAAAGAGACAAGTTAACATTCCGATCAGAAGTAAATACTTGGCAATTCTTTTGAGATTTCAATGACTATTTGCTGCAACTTCAGTATGGGAAGTGAATGATGGGACTGCAAAACATTTTAGCATTGTTGCAACTTTATAGTTTAGATATTGAGTAAAGATATTACATTATCAACACTGTTGGAAAGTGTCATGCTGTATATCCTATGAAAATATTTTGAATTATTATAAAAGAATACGAACATTGAAAAGATTAGAAAAGGAAGATGTGAAGAGGATATAAATCTTTAAAGAGGTCAGGGGAACGGGCAAATATTGGTCTTTGGATCATAATTGAGAAACTGTGTCTGTGTTTGAGTGTGTTGGAGAGTTGAGTGGAAAAATTGTATAATTTCAATGAACAGATTACGAAACGGAGGCACGAGGAATGGGGAATCTGGATCACAAAAACAAACCTCTGCATCAATATCACATTTTTCAGAAGACAATATTTTAAAACAAAATGCATTTAGAAATAGGAAAGTTTTTCTACAGTTTACAGATTAATGGTGAGACCACTTTCACTTTATAAGTGTATCTCCTTTTTATTGAGACTACGAGAAAGGGGAAAGGCTACTCTCTGATCATCCTGTGCATACCCCCATGCTGTTAAACACCGCCACCAGGAAGACCTCTCAACCTTCTTTGCTTAAAAGTAAAGTCAAGTAAATCAAGCCTCTCTTCAGGTTGAGTACTCTCTTGTCTGAATACTTCAGAAATATATCACATTTATATGTGTTACATTTTTCATCAGCGACTGATCTGTCCACCTGAACAGTTGTTTTATACCCTCCTGTAAACTCACACCTTCCTCCTCACTGTGAACTACCAGCTTATCTTTGTGTCATCCACAACGTTATTTATCATTTCCCCAAACTCCATCCCTCCCATTCTCATCATCATCATTTGTGAAGTTCACTACTTAGCCTTGATTTTCTTCCTGTTCTATTGTTATTCCTATTTTCGTGAATTTACAGCATAATGCAGTTGAGGTTTTTTATGAGGAAGACATGAATTTTATTTTGGACGTGAAGCTCAATTCGCCTTTTATATTTGTCCTTCTCTACGATTTATTCATAAGGCTTGTACGTAATTAATATTGAATTAGGTTTCGGTGGCTTTCCCTGCAGCATTTGGGTGATACGTGGACGTGGGTCATGTTCTTTGTATCATTCTTGCAATAGTCAGAACTGAAGGAACTTTCTGTCTGTACGATGGACACAGTTTCACAATTTTGTTTGAAAGAGTTCGAGTGATGAGGATAAAGATTCAATTAAATTCTATATTTAGAATCGTGGCAGGAGATTAAATCGTATCGTCAAGTCACTTTGAATTGGGAACAAATTATTAAAACATGCATCCACTTTTCTTCGTTTTGTTAAAACAGTTTCACATAATGTTCATAGAGCAGCATGGATCTTACAGCTGCTCCTGGGATTGCAGGCAGTTAAATATTTGATGTAGTGCTTTTTTTGCAGTTGATATAGTTATTACAATTTATTAATTTAACATCATTTTTTCTATTTTGTTTCATTTACATACAAAAAAAAGTAAAAACTCACAATTTTCTTTCAAACGATCTTTTGCTTTAAAAGAGCTTTTTAAGGGTGGTTTACAAAAGAAAGGAAAAGTCTATTTCTGTTTTAAAAGGTATCTTTTGTTACACCGCAAATGTGTTTTTGCTTTGAAAAATTAATCAGCTCTTTTTAAAACACGGAGTTGTACCCTCCTTCCGGAGAGTCCAACACGTTTTCAGCTCCGGAGAAAACTACTTTCTTCTCGGGATTTATTGAAGAGGAATATTTTTATTGATTCAACTAGCTAAGTGGTTGATTTAGTTTAAGTTTTATATGTTTGATACGTATATGTATTTAATTTTCCATTTCTTAAACGTTATTGTCTGTAGGTAATGAAAGGTAACATATATATAAGTTGTCAAAAACAATCCTGCTGTTATGCATAATGTTATTAAGGCCATATATAAGGTACAGAGAGAGATGGCTCGAAGATTTAGAAAAAATGTTATCCAGCAAATCAGTTAGATAGTTGGGTGACTGTCAGCAAGGATAAGAAGGTAGCTCAAATGTCTCCGGTGGCTATTCTTCTATCAAAATGCTTTCTGCTTTTAGAACAGCTGAAGGGAATTGTCTCTCTGAAGAAAATGGTGGAGCAATCAATTATTGGACAATTTGAATTATTGTTATGTTCAGCAGCATTTGAGAAGAGTGAGTAGAATTATTGCTTCAGTGGGCTTTTCTATCGGGACATCAACAGGAGATTCTGGGGCAGTGACCGTTAATTTAGGATGGTTTGTTGCTTTCCCTGTGCGAGGATTAAGAACGTTTTGAAACAAATCAAGGACGTTGTGAAAGGTGAGATTCAATAGCCAAACACTATTGTAGATATTGGCAGGACTGACATTTTTAGGGAAAGATTAAAGCAGTACAGAGTGAACTTAAGAGGCGAGGTAGAGTATTAAAAATAAAACCGTTAAAGCAATACGTTCTTGTTTACTCTCAATGCCAAACTCAACTGGGAAGGAACAAAGGTTTAAAGGAGAAAAATCAACAGCTGAAGAGGCTATTGTGTTATTGAGGGATTTAGATTTTTGGGAAATTGGAATCAATTTTAGAATAGAAATGACCTGTTCAGAAAAGATTGGTCTAATCTAAACTGGAGAGCAACGAATATCTTATCAGAAAGATTTACTCATTCTATGTAGGGAAACTTTATATGATAGAGACGGCAAGGGGATGTTCTAAGTTGCAGTAGAAATGGCAGGATGATGAGGAAAGTTAATGATTGTGAGGAGAGCACGTCAATTGGAAAAGAAAAACGAGAGAGTCAAGATTATATAGTAATTCTGAAGCACGAAATTGCAATTATTTCAATGTAAGGGGTCTTACAGGGAAGGCTGATGAACTCAAGGCATGTTTAAGACCTTGGGGCAACATATGTATTACAGAAAATTGGTTGAAAGATGTCCAAGTCGAGAGTGTAGTTATGGGAAAGCACAGCAGGTCAGGCAGCATGTGAGGAGCAGGAAAGTCAAAGTTTTGGGCAAACGTCCCTCATGAGGAATGGGCTGATGAAGGGCTTTTGCTTGAAACAACGAGTTTCCTGCTACTCGGATGCTGCCTGACCTGCTGTGCTTTTCCACCATCACACTCTCCACTCTAATCTCCAGCATCTCATCCTCACTTTCGCCTGAAAGATGTTCAAAACTGGCAATTCAATGTTCCAGGTGTAAAGGGTCAGAGAAAAGATGGAAACAGACATGCAGTGGGCAGGGAGGGGGAGTTCTGCCATTTTTGATAAAGGAATAAATTATTGCTGCAACTGGGGAAGATATTTCTGAAAAAGTATCTAATTAAAATATGCATGTAGTATTAAAAATAACAGAATAAAGTTCAGTTTGAACAGATTGCACCACATGGTCATTTGTGACAAATCGCCAGTGTAAATATATTGGTCGAAATTAAAAATAAGAAAGGAAAGAACACGTTGATTGTATTGTACCATATGCTCTTCAACAGTAAGAAAGAAATTGAGAAACATACATGTAGGGAGATCTCAGATATATATATAATCTTAATAAGGTTGTAATAATGGGGGATTTTAATTTTCTAAAAGTCGATTGGACTACCATAGTGTTAACGGGTTGGATGGTGAAGAAATTGTCAGATGTGTTCGAGAAAATTTTCTTAATCAATATGCGGATGATTCTAAAAGAGAAGGAGCAAATCTAGTCCTTCTTTTGTGTAATAGGCAGGGTAAGTGACTGAAGTAAACGTGAGGGAATATTTTGGGTTTTGCAATCATAACCATATTAGTTTCATAATGGCTATGGAAAATAATAAGCCTTTCATTAATGTTTGTTTTAATTGGAGTACCATGAATTTTAATGACATGGGACAAAGACTTACCAAGTTTGATTAAAGTAGACTCTTAGCAGGTAAAACGATGTCTGACAAGTGAGAGGAATTCAACAGTTTGACGACGGGAGTTGAGAATCATTATGTTCCTGTTAGAGTGAAGGGTAAGGCTGGTAAGATTAAGGAACAATGGACAACTACAGTTATTGAGCTTTAATTCAAGAATCAAAGAAAACCTTACTTTAGATATAGACAATTTTATTCAATTTAATCTTTTACTCAATATAAAGAATGTTGGGTATTATTTTGAGAGAAATCAGGAAAGCAAAAAAGGAGATATGAGATAGTATGGGCAGAAAATGTTAAGGATAATCCAAAGATATTGTACAGCTACATTAACAGCAAGAGGGTAACCACAGAGAGGTTAACGCCTCTCAAAGATCATGAAGGATTTCGATGTTTTGAACCCATAAGTTAGGGAATAAAATCATCCCATTCCTGTTTCACTAGACAGCAACAAACACACACTATTGCCTGCACCTCACATTCATCCAGGTTGAACTCTATCTGCTATTTGTCAGTCTATTGACCCATTTGCTCAAGATCCTTTTGAATTCTTAGAAAACCTTCTCCACTGTCCACTGTGCCACAAGTTTTGATGTCAGCCACAAACGTACGAACCATGCCTTCGATATTCTCACGCAAGTAATTTACATAAATGACAATGAAAACCCAGAACCAACCTCTGTGTAACGCTGCTGGGTACAAGCCTTCAGTCCGAAAAGCAACCACCCACCATTAATCTCTGTCTCCTGTGAATGCACCATTTGAAAGTGCTAGAGAGAAAGCCCACAGTTCAGACAGTATCGGAGCAGAGAAAAATGGAATTAACTCTTTTAGAGTCGAGCATACAGGTTCATATAAGACTTGATATGTTCACTCTGTTTCTCTGCCCAGATCTTACTTCATCTGTTGTATTCATCCTTCATTGTGCATTGGCATTTCAGATTTCCACTATCTCTAATATTTTGCTTTTTCTTGATTGATCTGGATGTTGAACACGATCATATTTGGACAATATGCTCCATTCCTGTTCCCATCACTTGTGCCAGTGACGCATGAATTGCACTGGTGTCTGTATCTTCTTTAAGTTCTGAAAATTAATGCGTGGATCTCACCAATGTGATTTTGATTTAAAAGGCTTTTTTGAGACAGTTACACTTGATGAAACTATAAGAATAGTTTATTATGCCTGTGCGTTTTATGACAAAATTTTTCTCCTCAGTCTCTGAATATTTTCGATATATTTCTCTGAAAATGTACAATAAAGGTGGTTGTCATCAACCCATCATCTCTGTACCAGTTCGGTATGAGCTGTATTCTCATTCTTACTCTGCTGTAACTCACTATAACGGAATACATTTTGTTATCTGTGTCTGTTTTTATTTCTGAATATCCCGTCCAGATATAAACAATCTTAACAAGCTGTACAACCTGTGCTTAAACAGTCGATATATAAAATATAACTATGTGCTTCATATTTAAAATTGCCCTATTCCATTCACATTGTTGTTCAGCATTCCATATACCAGGGGTCATCTGTTATCTTGCTCTGCATTGCATTTCATTCCATTTGTTAGAAACAGTGATGGCTGAATACTGGTGACTGGGAGATATTGCTCCACTCCCCTCAGGTCTCCTCAGCCACTGGCCGCAACCCATTCTGTCTCATCGCCATTATCATATTCATTCCATCCCATACACATTAATTCATGACTTTTAATAAAGGTTATGACGCATTGTTATGGACTAAGCCCGACCAGTCACAATATTCTTAAGCACATAGCCCAGTCCGTAGTGTTGCCATTTGTTGAAGGTAAGTGTAGAGTGGATATGCCCAGAGTGAATTAGTTGGTCTGACTGGCGACTTTAAACAAACAGAATGTATTTGCAAAAATAAAGAATGAAACACAACGAACCGAAAATACCGTACCTGAATAATTCATCCCATCCAAAACTGACAGGCTATCTCCAATTAATGATGCTGATCCAAATTACTTGCAACAATCCTAATAAACATACCCCTGAGCACAAACAGTAAAAATTAAACAAAAAAGTCTAATAGATTAAAACGTCAGAGGGCTGAAGGAGGGGGAGAGCGTCCAGTTTCAACACTGAACCTGACTCAACTGAACTGACCTGTGCAGCTGGAGAGCAGGCCACATCCCCTTGATTGCACCAGTTTTTTTTTGAAAGGCTTTAATGCCCTCTGTCCGAGGCATTATCTATTAGGCAAAAAACAAAGGACCCCAAGGAAGTATTCAATATTGAGACACGTTGGAATCTTGGGACGTTTAGAACATCTCTGAAAAACATTCAAGCATAAGATAACCTTTTCAAGAGACCCCCGTTTCACAACTCCCCCAATATAAAACCGAATCTTCGATATCCAAAAATGGTTTCAGTTTTGAAAACCACCAGAAATAGTGGTTCGTACGCTAAAATGCGCATTCACATTTGTGTACAATAAACATGCGAATAGGCACAGCTACATCCAGATTCAGTTTGTGGTACTTCTATCATTGCGTGCCTCCATTTGTCACTCAATCTCAACAATGCATTGGCTATCATGTTTTCAAGACCTGATACGTGCACAATTTTCAAATTGAATGACTGTAACAACAGGCCCCAGCTAAACAGTCTCGCACTTTTGTCCTTAAATTTCTCCAAAAAGACTTCATTGGGTTATGATCAGTGTAAGTGGTTGACTCTGCTGACAACATAAACACTGAAATGTGCCAACACAGAGCTCACAGTCTCTTTCTCAACTGTTGAATATTTTTTACTAATGAACATTCAACTTTTTGGAAAAATACACAAAAGGTCTTTGTGTCTACTCGTCGTCTTCCTGCAGGAGGCCAGCACTGAAATCTACATCATTCGCATTTAAATTCACCTTGAATGATTTTGCATATTCAGGTGTATCCGATCGTGGGCAGTGTTTAACACGTATTTCAAATTCCATCAAGTGCCTTCTGACAGTCCTCTGTCCACCGAAACTTCTTGCCTTTCTTTAACAATTCAGTGAGTGGAGTAGTCACATTGCGAAAATGAGGCACAAGTATTTGATAGAATCCACTTAGTCCCAAGAACTGATCCTTTTGTAAACGGGATGGGAAATTCCCCAATTACCTTCACTTTTAAATCTCATGGCACCGTTTATATATATCCAATAGCATGGCCAAGAAAGGTGGCTTTTGCTTTGGCAAATTCACTTTTCGCTTGGTTTACCACAAAGCCTGCCTTCCGAAGTCGATCAAACAAGTCCGATAGAAGCTGCAAATGTTCATTCCATGAGTCACAAAAAAATCACAAAGTCATCAATGTCCACCACAGATTGGATAATCCGGCAATTTATTGGTTAGTCCCTGAAATGTAGCCGGCAGATTTGCTTGTTCCACATTTTCAACACAGTCTTCCAACCATGGAACTAGGTATGCATAAATGCTTTTAACTGCATTGACGTTAAGTTAGTCCATACATAATCGCTGGGTACCATTTGGCTTTGGCACCATGATTATGGTGATTTCCAGTTACTGTCACGCATGTTGATTGTGTCATCTTAGAGCATGCATTCAATCTCCTTCTGAACATATGCCAACTTTAGAGGATTATGCCTGTAAGGATGTTGTTTAATCGTAACGGCATCTCTTATAGCTACATTTTGCACAATTAGGTGAGTACTTCCAAGTTAATATCTGCATTATTCCACATGGGATGGTAATAACTCCTTCTGATCATTTCAATTTTTCTCATGAAGATAAAGCAATAAATTATCCCAATTTTAGACAACTACTTCATTGTCCACTTTAATTTGTGGAATGCCCGATTCAGAATGCTCTGAACTTGTTTTTTCTTTCTGTGCCATAATCATGAACACCTTGTCCTTTGGCTGTCCTTACCTGTCAAAGTACATTTTGAGCATATTCACACGCATACACTGTGAGATTTCTTTCTTTCTGGAGTCCCTATCAAGTAGTTACTCTCACTCAATATCCGTTGTATTTGATAAGGTCTACTAAACCTTGCTTTCCAAGGTTCACCTATAACTGGAAGTAATAGCAATATCTTATCCCCGATCGCAAAATTGTAATTTCTTGATTTCCTGTCCGCTTGCTGTTTTATTGTACGCTGCAATACTTTTAAATGCTCTCTTGCCAACTCCTCAGCGCTATTAATCGTTCCTTCAATTTTGAGACCACATGTGTGGCCTTTGAACATTGATTTACTATCTTCTCCTTCATCAATATTAATTGTCCTCTCACTTCATGCCCCCACAATAATTCCAATGGAATGAATTTGCTCTGTTAATTTGGTGGATCCCTGACCACAAAAAGCGCAAATGGAGTTCCCTAACCCGAATCATCTGGATAGTCCTGATCATAAGCCCTCAACATGGTCTTTAATGTTTAATGTCACCTTTCTAGCGCTACCTGCAATTTTGGATGGGATGCAGCCGATTTGAATTGCTTTATTCCTAAGACATTATAGTGAATAAATTGGATGTGAAGTTTGAACCTTGATCTCAATGTATCTCCATTAGTAGTCCGTATGTACTTTTAGAAAAGAGTAATTCCTTTGCAATTCATTTAGCTGTGATATTGCACCTTAGGATGGCCTCTGGAAATCTAGTCGATGCGTAACAAATACTGGTGCCCTCTTTTTTGTTTGTGGTCAGAGAACTAGCCAATCAATTAATACTACTGTAAAAGGTTCCTCAAATGCCGGATTAGTTAAGAAGGTGTAGGTTTTATTACCGCTTGTGTTTTTCCAATTACCTGACATGTATGACACATCTGGCAAAACGCAGCTACATCCTGTTGCAGTCCAGGCCAGTAAAATGTCTTTGTATTCAGTTTGTGTTTTCCTCACTCGTAAATGACTTCTAGATCGCCGCTCATGCACCATTTGCATCACCTCCTTTCCGTACCCCATTGGCAATATGATTTGATGAATCTCTTCCCATTTCTCATCTCATTGAATATATGTTAGTCTCTATTTCCTCATTTGGACAACATTTTTAAGGTAACAACACTCAGGGATACATTCAAAATTCCTAACGTATATGCTTTTTGATACAACTGCTTTAAACTTTTATTTTTCTGCGGTGACTCAATTAGTTCAGCTGAGCAAAAAAAAATTTGCTTGATCATCTATTTGCTCCTGTTTTGTATCAACTTTCTGATGGAACAAAGTATCCTTATCTTTACATTTTTGGTATTTTCTGTCTCAACTGGTGACATTGGGACTTTGTTCCCCATAATCAGGAACATTTCCATGATAAGACTCCCACATTGATTCAGTTGCCTGCGTCTCCACTGGCTTTTCAACCAGAGTAGTAGTAATCCTACCACTGAATCAGCTATATTTTCCGCAAGGACAGACTGTATTCCTGGAGCTAAGAGTTTGTCCAATTCCCCGACCACAATTTACCCACACTTGTCTGGACACGCTATGCTCACTTTACATGATTTTGCACCTTTTGTCTCATGGTGAATTCCCTTTCGCAGTACCTTTTCTGGAAATAGTCCTTCAGGAGGACATATCTCCTTATCTTTTCACAGAGGATCCTGTGTCTCTTAATATTGTACCCTCTTTACCTGTCCTATGTGAATAAAATTTCCCTTTGCAGGTATATTTTCTAAGCAGATCTGGCACTTCCTCCATAACAAATCTCCGATCAGTTTGTACACTCTGTTACCGCTCCAACAAAAGTGACCGACTTATACCTTTTTCCTGCGTCTTTGTTTTTCTTTTCTGAACCCACAAAAACAGTGATTACATGTGTCGTGATTTGTTGCAACGAAAACACCAGAACTTTATATCTTCCTTGCCTCCTTCAAGTATTGCCTTTTTACCCTGTGGTAAGTTATCATGATCTTCACTGAGATCTACGTCTCCCTTTCTACGTGGGGATTTCTCTTTGCCTCAATTTCTATCCATCATGGGCTGACATTGATCGTGGAAGCCAAAAAACAAGCTTTATAATCATAATCACTAGTTATAATCATCAGCCACTTCAGCTGCCAGTCTTGCCTTTACAACTCTATGATCTTCCAAATGAGTTTGCACTATGTGAATGCTTAAACTCCTCCAAAGTAATTGTCTCTCTCAGAGCATCGTAGATTTGCTCTCTTTTTAAAGCTCTTATCCATCTATCAAAATTATTTTGTTTGATCCTTTCAAACTCAATATGGATTTGACCAGGATCCTTCTTTAAATTCTTGGAACATTGTCTGTAGGCTTTTGGCACATGCTCATATGTACATTTTTCTCGACTAATAATCCCTAGATCCCGCCTCTGGTAGAGTTGCACATACCTCACTAGCTCTACTACAAGTTTTGACTGGGCCAACAAAACCTACATGGCCACTGGCCACTGAAATTCTTTAGCCACTTTCCTACTCATCAAATTTAGGCAAGCTGTAAATATACTGACACATGTTTATCACCAGGCTTTGGACTACCATGGGTTTACCCATCTTTAGTCTGTTCCTCTCTAGGCTTACCTTCAGCCTTCATCCTCATCGTTTTAAGCTGACTTTCCATTCGAAGTGTCCATCTCTCTTTTTCTTTCTCTCTTGCTGAAGCTATTTATTTATTTTTTCTGTTTCCTCTGCGAAACCTATTCGTTAACTTTCGTCGTCTTCTGATTTTTGTTGCAGCTCAAACTGCTTCGTCTCTGCTTCTAACTCAAGCTGCTTCTTTGCGATTGAAGTTTAGTCATGGAGTTTCCAGCAAATTGGAATGCTGAGCTACTGCTGCAATCACCTCATCTTTCCTCACATTAGACGATAGCTTCAACTCCCTTTGTCGACCAATTTCCGCGGCTTGGACTTATGTGCATTTTGTAAAAACACCAAGGTCATTTTCTCCACCTGCAAGGTTCCTGCAAGAACCATTACTACCTGAAGCTCTGTTATTCACCAAAGCAACACACAAAATAAGAGACAATAACACCTGCCACTCGCTGACTAAATTCTGCAAAGGCCCCCTAATTTGTTTCGGACCAGACCCGACCCCTCAAAACATTTTAATAGGAAGCCCAGACCTTAAATTTGCTATATTTTGAAGGTTAGTGTATAGCTGATATTTCCAGAGTGAATTAGCTGGTCACACTGCCGTGTTTTAAACAAATGATATTTATATGCCAAATTACCAAATTAAACATAAGGAACCAAAAATAGAATACCTGAATAACGTATCGTATCCGAACCTGAAACGCTATTCTGATTTAAGGATATACTTCCAATATACTTGCAATAATCCCAATAAACAAAACCCCTTCGCAACAAGGGTAAAACTGACACAACTGCTTACAGGTTATAAGGTCAGAAGGGCAGAAGGAGGCAGAGAGCGTCCAGTGACCCTGACTCGACAAACCCCCGAACTGATCCAACCTGTCCAGCTAGGGAGCTGGACAAGTCCTCTTGATTATACAGGCTACTTTTCAAGACTTGAAAGGCTTCTGTATGAGGCATTATCTGTTAGGTATAAACAAAAGGACCCCAATGAACCTTTCAAAATTATGACATATTGGAATCTTGGATCGTTTAGCCCCTCGAAATCAAGGACAACATTACCCTGTAAAAGGACTGGCTTTGTGAAAAAATGTCACATTTGGCTTTGGACTGAATTCCAAAAATGTAAGTCTTACTGCATGAAGTTGTGTGTTAGTTTACATAAAACAGTGCTCAATCATACTGTGTGTTGAAGATGCAGCATTGTCACGAATGGATTGTCCAGACAGATCCACACTTCCTCTGTATGGTCAGGGCAAATATATCCACTGAGAATCTGTTGCTTGGCGCCTGTTCTAGTCGAGGAGAGACCAGCATGGAAACCAAATATAGATTGTGATTTTCTTTTTGTGGATGGTCACGATGGAGCGTTCAGGTGGTTACAGTATTGCAAATGAACAACACAGCAGAATCAGCTAGCCTGCGATAAGAAAACGTCCATTCTCCCTCACAACTAACTTCACGAGAGCAATTGGTGATGGGAGATGTGACCATTAGCCAGCAATGTCAACATTCAATTCAATCCAGTTGTTATTTTGAACTGAAGGTCGAATTCTGAAATAAATTATCTGGATCTGTTTGTTCAGTGACTGTGATTGATGTCAGTCTCCATGGATCCTAATTATGTCGCTGGATTGTTTTCCTCTACTATTTGTACGGGGCTTCTTCCAATGCTTTATCCCATTATTGCTGCAGATGCATCACCTGCAACACTGACAAGGATCAGCAGTTGCAGAAACAGGGAGAGCAGAGATCAGAATCTGAGAACCATAGACTGGAAAGTTCCAACAATGGACCAGAATCTGAGAACAGTAGTCTGGAATGTTTCAACAATGGATCAGAATCTGATAGCATTAGACTGGAGTATGCCAACAACGGATCAGAATCTGAGCACAATAGACTGGAATGTCGCACCAATGGCTCAGAATCTCAGAAAAGTAGACTGGAGTGCTGCAACAATGGGCAGGAGTTTATCTTTGGGTCTTTTGTATCTTTCCTGGTATTGGCACATATTTCCAGATCGGATATTAGGTGTTCTGCTGATTATTCAGGCTGGTTACTATCCCATGCTCGCTATTGTTGGTGTTCCTGGTAAGTCTCCCTATCTCTATCGATTTATTAATCCCAAAAACCATGGTGAACTTCAGTGCTATTTCTGTTAGCTATGTTTAGTAAAGACTGAAAGTATTGTCTTCAGTTTCAAATGCAAATCTAGTCATTATCCGCAAATTTCAGAACCACCCACACCCCCGCCCTCACAAACATCTGAGAACAAGACTGTTCACAATCCAGAAGTACCCATTTTGCCCAAATTGATTTATCTCTTGGTATTCTCTCCATCACTAAAGCTACCCACTACCAACTGCATGATATCCCAAGACCCCATCTTGACGTCAGTGCGGGTGTTAAATAAGCCATTATCTATACCTTGGTAAAAGTCAGACTTCGTGGTTCCTGTTCTCTTCTAATCGCTCTTCCCGTTACAAATGTTTCCATCAAAATCTTGTTCGTGTCTGTAATGTAAATTCATGACAAGGACACTGTGTCAGAGTAGTAATGTCGCTAGCCACGTAATTCAGTGGCCCAGGTAACTGCACTATGAATGCTGTTTCAAGTCCTATCTCAAATGATGACAGAACTTAAATTCAAATGAGAGGAACTGGAAATAAAAGTGAACTTTACTAATATAACCCACCAGCACTTTGTCAAGAAGTTTATCTATTTCATTGTTATCCTTTGGTTAAGAAATCTCACATTATTGCCTGATCTGAATAAATACTGACATCAGACAAAATACCTTAAGGAATGGCCTCACAATAAAAAGGCATTTAGTGAGGTCCACAAATGCTGCTCTGCTAGTGATGCAGACATCCCGTGCAATAACAACACGTAAGGTAGAGGAAAAGGAACGAATAAGTGCCAGAGAAACTGAACAGATTTGGCAGCCTCAGGTTGAGAGAAAAATATAAGTGAAATTTTGCGTCCAATCACCATACATCAGAACTGAATGCAGCTGGGAAATAGTGTGCTTGATGTTGATGACATGGATGACTGCTGTGAAAGGGAGAAGGGGTGAGTTTAATAGATCGAGAAAGAGAGAGGTAGAGAGAAAGAAACAAACAGAGAGATTGTTGATGATCAGCTGGAATGGAAATAAAAATCCAGACTTACCTTATTTATTTTTCTCCTGTTCTCATATTACTGAAATTCATGCCCATGTAAGGTATATATAAAAGTCTCGGTTTGAAGTGAGTTATTTCACGTTGTCTCTCTTCCTTGAGTGTGATCATTTTATTTTATTCAATAATGGGGTGCTGGGCCTGTATATAATTCCCTTACCTCATTGTCCTTGAGAAGGTGTTGGTGAGCTGCCTTCCTGACCCACTGCTGTCTGTGGGCTGTAAGTAGTCAGTGCTGAGGTCCATGCGGTTTCATTTCTTTGAGAATTTGTAGTGAGTGACATAACTGAGCGACTGGCTTGGATATTTCAAACCACAACTGTATGTTAACCACAGTGCTCTGCGTCTGGAATCACATGTACGTCCGACCGGGTGAAGATGGCGGATTTCCTTCCCTGAAGTGCACTAGTGTGCCAGGTAGGACAAACACAATGGTTTCATTGTTTCATTTGGGGAACTCAATGTTGAGTCCTCCAGGCTGTAGGCTAACCATTCCGAAGGTAAGATGTTGTTCGTCCAATTTGCGGTCTGACTCACTGTGGCAACAGAGGAAGCCAAGGAGGTCATTTTGGAAAGGAATTGGGAAGGAGAATTGAAATGGGTGGTGACTGGGAACCCAGGTCAGCCCCTTTGAAGCGGGCTGTGATGCTCGGTGAAATGTGCGCTTAGTTTAAGTTGCTCTCCCCGATGTTGACAAGACCACATCAGGAGAACCTAATGCAGTAACTAGGTTGAAGGAGAGGCAGGTGGACATCTGTTACACCTGGAAGGACTGTCTTGGGCCTTGGATGAGGTGAGGGAGGTGTGTGCCAGCAGTTGATGTATTTTATGTTTCATCTGCAAGTGTCAGTTGTCCATGGGGATTGACAGGTTTGGTGGGGAGTGTGGCACGAGCCAAAATTAGTGAAGGGATCAGTCCTTGTGGAAGATGTGCCAGGTGATGGGATCCAACCTAGTTTACTGTATCTGCCATTCCTGAGGTGGTCTTCTCTACATCAGGGAGACCAAATGTAAACTAAGGGGAATGTTGCTGAGCATCTCAGCTGTGCCTATAAGAGCTGACCTGACCTCCCAGTCACTGCCTATTTCAATTCCACCTCCCAGTCCCATTCCGACATGGCCATCCTTGACCTCCTCCATTGCCACAAAGAACCAAAGCACAAATTGGAGGAATGACGCTTCATTTTCCACCTGTGTATCCTACAGCCAAGGGTCTCAACACTGAGTTCTCCAATTTTTAGTACCCTCTCTTCCAATCTTCCAACTTCCTGCTTAGCCCCTCCCCTTCCATTCCTCTGATCAACACATCTTCCAGCTGTCAACTGGATTCATTCTTCCCATTGGCCAACCCAGTGATACCCTCTATCTGTGTTCCCTACCACAACACGCCGCCTCCTCCTACTTCCCCACGTTCGCCTTTTTATCTGTACACACCTTTGCCACCACCCCAGACATGAAGAAAAGTTGTATCCAAGATGTGGACTTTTTCTCCTGATGTTGCCAGGCTTGTTGTGTTCAAGTGAATGTGCTGTGCCTCTACTTATACAATAGCTTCTATGGGCTGAATGGCATTCTCATATTTCTATGAAACCAGCTTGAGATGCTGAATGAGCTCCTCATTTTTAGTCCTGTGCAAATGTTCAGGGTCCAGCAGTGCTGTTACATGAATGTTACCTACTCATTAACAGCATGAACTTGAATGTTGTCCAGGTTTTGATGTTTTCTAAGCATCCTCACTTCTGATCGAATGACGGAGGGTAAGACGTTGCTGAAGCAGTTGAAGATGTTCGTGCCGAGGAAGCTACCCTGAGGATCACCCACAGAGATATTCAGAGACTGAGTGGAATGATCTCCACCAGCCACATGGTGCTCCGATTGGCCCAACCACTTGGGAGTTTACAACTGATTCCAATTAGGTGCAATTTTATTCGGTCTCCTTGACATCTTATTCAGTCATGTCCTGTCAGGGCCAGTCATTCTGACGCTGTGTTCATATCTTTTGATTTGGAGATGCCTGTGTTGGACTGGTGTGTACAAAATTAAAAATCACACGCCACCAGGTTATAGTCCAACAGGTTTAATTGGAAGCAGACTAGCTTTCGGAGCGTCGCTCCTTCATCAGGTGATTGTGGAGGGCTCAATCCTAACACACAGGATTTATAGCAAAAATTTACAGTGTGATGTAACTGAAGTTATACATTGAAAAAATGATTGTTGAGTCTTTCATCTGTTTGAATATCATGGTATTCAAACAGATGATAGACTCAGCAGACTATCAATTTTGCAATGCATAATTTCATTTACATCACACTAAAGTTTTGCTATAAATTCGATTGAGCCCTCCACCATCACCTGATGAAGGAGCGATGCTCTGAAAGCTCGTGTGCTTCCAATTAAACCTGTTGGACTATAACCTGGTATTGTGTGATTTTTAACTTCATAGATTTGTTCATGTCAAAGGCCAAGTTCAATGTGTGCGGACTGTTTCCTTCTCTCAGAGGGTAGTGACTGTTGGGGCCTCTCTATCCCAGACAGCTACATCTCTGAATGTTTGAGGGAGCAGTGTGGTGTAAATGAATTTTGACACATCAGAGAGTTAAGGGCTACAAAACATTGGGCATGAAAGAGAAATTGCGGCCAAGATAGATCAGCCCTGACCTTACTGAAGGGAAGGACAGTCTTGACGGGCTATATAGCCTGGTATTATTACTACAAACCCTATCGTCCAGTCAATTTATTGCATCTTCCATTTCCTGTAGTACTTCAAGCAGCTGAATAGGCTGATACTGTTGCTGCATTATCTAAACTGGGTCTAGTTCTATCGACTGGAGGGGCTGATTGGTCTCCTCCTGTAAATGTATATCATGGTCCAGGGGCCGAGAAGCCTCATCCTGTTCTCGTGTAACTGAAATCTATATAGACCAGATTGACCACCCTTGGTCAATGTAATCACTGCAGATGCTGGTGATCAGATTTGAAAAGTGTGGCACTGAAAAAGCCCAGCTGGTCAGTCAGCATCCGAGAAGCAGGAATATCGATGTCATGGACATTCCTGATGATAGACTTGTGCCCAAAATATTGATTCTCCTGTCCCTCGCATGCTACCTGACCTGATGTGCTTTTCCAGCACCACACGTTTGGATGTCTACCTGCCCGCCCTACTCAATCTTCCTGGTCACGTCATCAGAGAACTTTAACAAATTCATCAGGCGTGAACATCCACTCACAAAGCCATTATACTATTACTAATGAAACCCTGTTTTCCCAATGCATGTACATCTTATTCCTCAGAATCTTCTCAAGTAATTTACCTACCACAGATATTAAGCTTACTGGTCTGTATTTCCCAGGCTTTATTTTTCAGTCCTTCTTGAATAAGGGTAAGACATCTGCTTTCCTCCGGTCTTATGGGATCTCACCTGTGGTAACTGATGATGAAAATTATCAGCCAGGGCCCTCGGAAGTTCTTCTCTAGCCCCTGCATTGTTTTTGCATATATCTGAAAGGACCGTGAGATTTATCCAACTTCAAACATTCTAGTAGATCCAATACCTCTTCTACTGTGATATGGACTGTCCCTAAGTTATCACCAATAATTTCCCCAATTTCCCGAGTACTCATGTCTTTCTCCACGGTAAACATAGAGGAGAAATATTTCTTGAGGACATTCCTCATCTCTTATGGTTTCACACAAACATATCCATTTTGGTCTTTGAGGGGTCCTATTCTCTCTCTAGTTACTACTTTTCCTTTAATATACTTAAAGCACCTCTTTGTATTCACCCTGATCTTCTCAGGCAAGGTTATCTCATATCGCCTTTTCTCCCTCCTGATTTCCTTCTTCAGTAAACTCCTGTATCCCCTTTACACCTCCAGGGATTCTCTTGATCCCAGCTGTCTCTACCTGACCCACGCCCCCTCATTTCTTTTGATAAAAGCCTAAACATCTCTTGTCATCCAGTGTACCTCATTCCTGTCAACTTTCCATTCACCCTCACAGAAACATATAGATCTTAAACTCCCACTTGTTTGAGGTCCCTTTGCTTGCAAACAGACTACTCCAATCAACCCCTGAAAACTCCCGTCTAAGTCCATCAAAATTAACCTTGCCCCAATTTATAACTTGAATCTGTATACCATTTTTTTCCCTCTTCATAACTATTTTAAAATTAATAGATCTATGGTCACTGGTCCCAAAGTGGACATCTACTGTCACCCCACTCAACTGTCCTGACCTATTTCTTAAGAGTAGGACAAATTTTACTCCTTTTCCGATTAGGACCCTCTACATTCTGTTTGAGGAAACTTGCCTGACGCACTTAATTGATTCCAGCCCATCAAATCCCTTAATGCTCTAGCACTGCAATTCTGTGTTATAAAAAAATATTAAAGCCTCTATTATGACAACCCAAATGTTCCTGAAAGTCTCCGCAATCTCTCTACATATTTTTGTTCCTGCAATTTCTGTTTACAATTTGTGGGCCTGTAGTACAACCCCAATAATGTTACCATCCACTTCCTATTTCTTAGTTTCACCCACAAAGCCTCATTGGATGATCCATCAGTTATTTTATCTCTGATCACTGCTGCAATACATCTTTTATTCAGAAATGCAACTCTCCTCCTCTCGTTCCACGATCTCTGTCCCTCCTAATGCATTTAACTCTGGTACATTAAGCTGTCAGTCCTATCCATCCCTCAGCCATGTTTCTGTAATAGCTAGACTATCGAGCGCCGATAGCCTATCCACACCCTGAATTCATCAGCCTTAACTGTCAGCCCTTTTGCACTGAAATAAACACAATTTAATCCATGGGCATTTCTTGTTCTCTATCGTGTTCCAGCCTGATATGTCTTCTCAACGTATCTCCTTCCAGCCTCTCACTTGCCTCCTTGCTCTTGAGGATATCACCTCCTGCCAATCTCGTTTAAATACTCCTCTTTTGCACTAGCAAAACTGGCTGCGAAGATATTGATCCCCCCTCGAGTGCATGTGCCACCAGTCCCTCCTGAACAGGTCAACTTTGTCACAGAAAAGCTCCCAATGGTCTAAAAATATGAATCCCGCTCAGTGCACCAATTCTTTAGTCAAATATTTATCTTGATATCCTCCTATTCTTAGCTTCACTAGCTCATGACACTGGAAGTAATCTGGAGATTATCACCATCGAGGTCCTGGTTTTAACGTTTCTCCGACTTCTCAGTTAATCATTCTACACAAACACATTCCAATATCCAACCGTGTCATTTGTACCATTGTGCACAATGACTTCTGGCTGCTCATCCTCCCCCTTGAGAACTTTCAGCAGCCACTCAGAAGCATCCTGGATCCTGAAACCTGAGAGGCAACACACCATCCTAGTTTCCCGTTTGAGGTCACAGAATCTCCAATCTATCCCCCTAACAATCAAATCTCCTCTCTCTAAGACCCTGTTTACCTTTATTCTTTCCTGCTGCTCCCCAGATCAGGTGCAACCATCTTGGCTACTGCTGCTTTCCCCTGAACAGTCATTCCCTGACACCTATCGCCCATCTCCCAACATACAAAAAACCAGTATCCAGAATGGGATACTTGGTTTCTAGAGGAATGGCCACAGGGGATTCCTGCACTTCCTGCCTACTCCCTTTGCCATTCCTGGTGGTCGCCCAACTACTCTCTGCCTGGAACATGACAGGACGCAAGGAATGCCTGTTGGATTAACTTGCTTTTAATTAAATGCAACAGGGCTGACAGGTAAGGCAGATGAACTCAGGGCGTGGATCTTTACATGAGACTGGGATATTATAGTCCTTACCGAAACATGGCTAAGGGAGGGACTTGAGTGTGATCACCTCACTAAAGCTTTTATCTATGATGTGTTCAGTATCTCGGATGATCCGGAGTGCAGCCAGATCCAACTCCTGAACATGGTCTCCCAGAAGCTGCAGCAGGGTGCACTGCCCACACATGTAGTCATCAGGGACAGTGGAAATCTCCCTGAGCTCCCACAAACCGCAGGAAGAACATGCAACTTCATTAACTGCCATCTCTACTGCTGTCAGACGAGTGTTAAAAAGAGTTTACCTGAGCTTAACTTTAACTTTTGCTGAACTGCTACTCACCGATGTCTCTGGAACCAAAGCATTACTGCCTAATCTGCCACTAACAGTACGTCAATAGAACACTCCACATTTAGTTTTGGTTAGATCAGGAGGGAGACACGACAGTGATGTGTTGTTTGGGCCTTAAGCACTCCTAAGCATCAGGCCCATGCTTGGACTTGGGTGGTGTCTTGCTGAGGTCTTCCTCCTTGTTGTGGTGACTGCGCTGATGCAAACCTTCACCCTGACAGCTCATCCGCGTTGTCGCAGTCCTCTGGTCTTTTCTGTCTACTAGCACTGCCCTTATGAATTCCTTATATCTGTTGATTGTATTCGAAACTGTGTATCACTCCGGATGTTCCAGTGAATACAGGGTATTAGAAAAGGTTTACCATTAGACATACGAGTGACAGTATACCCATCCACTCGCTGACTCTGCTTTTACTTTCAATTATTCTGATAACATTCCATTCCATTTTTCTGCGTTTTCCCTGTAACCCTTGTTTAAAAATCTGTCCATCTCAGCCTTGAAGATATTTGGTGATCATTCCTCAACAGCCTTCACAATTTTCTACAATTGTTTCCTTTTCCCTGATGTGAGACTTGGTGGTCTTTAATCCCATGGCTTTTTTTCTAGCACTCTGTGTGGAAGTTGAACCTACATTAGATGTTGTCTTGTTCGATCACACCACCTTTGTGGCCAGAGGCAAAACAAAATACAACACAAAATTTAAGAGCCTGGAACCTACTCTCTCATCTTCCACAAATGTCTAAGATACGGTTCATCCATATCTAGAGATTTGCCCACTTTTTATCCTGCATCAACTTCCAATTCTTCCTCAGCTTCTGTCCAGGAACTGCTTCTCCAAAGTGAAGACCAATATGTAGTACGTGTTTGACATATTCTCAGGCTCGATGCACAGTTTGCCTCCTCGGTCTCTAACACTCCCTATTCTTTCTCTTGCTATCCTCTTACCCTTAATAAACTGATAAAATGTCTTTGAATTCTTCAAAATATTGACCACTAATATTTTTATCACGCCGCGTTTTGCTCTAGAACTTACTTTCTTGAGTTTAGAACTTCACGTTCTCTACTCTTATGGGACCTCCATTGACCTCCTCACTTTATGCCTGCTTTAAGCTTCTCTTTCATTTTTAATTCTGTTCTGAACATTTGTAGATATTCCAGGCTCTCTGGGCTTGTTTTCCTCAGTTTCATCTTTGTTGTAACATGTTGCGGTGACACTCTCATCAATTCCATTTTGAGCATGTGATCCCCACCACCCCCGCGCAGTCCTGCTACAATTTCACCCAGAAGTAACTGTACCGTGGCCAGATCCTGTCTTTCTCTTGGTAAGATCTGCCTCCATCATCCAAATTATTTTTATTTTTCAAACCTTTTTCTCTTTTGGTCTTTTCCTTAATAAGCTAAAAATGCTTGAGTCACGGTCACTGGTCCTGCAATGCTCTCCCAATCCTGCCTGCAACACCTGACTGGCTTAATTCCCCACAGTGAGGCTCGGCACAGCCCTCCTCATTGTTGTATCTGCTCCATGTTGATATAAGGAGCTCTCTGGAATAAATGTCAAGGCATCTTTGTCCTCTTAAAAATAATTATCACTGCCCTAATCAATGTCTATAATTGAAATACCTGAATGTAATGATCCTATTATTGTATTTGCACAACTCAGTGAATTGGTTATATACCTGCTCCTGTATTTTCTTTTATCTGGAGGTCTATAATATACCCCCAGTAGTCATTGTTTTGATCCTAACCTCAACCCACAAACCGTCATTTGAATATCCTTCCAAGATATCATCCTTCCTTACTGCAATCTTTGACTCCATAATTAATAAGGCAACACCACCTTCTCTTTTATCCTCTCCTCTGCTGCCTATAGTTCTTGTATTACAGAATATTGAATTGTCAGCCCTGACCTCCCTCAAACACACCTACGTGATGGCAAAAATATCCACTCCCCCATGTCACCTCGTTCCCTTATCACATCTGTCGGTCCGATAATATTCCCAGTATTATAGTAAAGGAGATCCAGCCTGGAATATAGCATCTGGAATACTCTGTCCCTCGGAGTTGTTCAGTCATTTACTGTAACTCTGGCACTGAATCAATAATTGTTGAGTTGTAATTTCTTATTTAATTAATATGTTAATCAAATGCCACGTCCAGAACTGAACAGTCAGCTTCAAATACAATGAATTCCTGCTGATTAATTCCCTGCTCAGTGTGCAGCAGGATTAGCCCTCAGTAATGGAGAAAGTGAGGACTGCAGATGCTGCAGATCAGAGACCAAAAGTGTGGTTCTGGTAAAGCACAGCGAGTCAAGCAGCATCCGAGGAGCAGGGGAGTGAAAGCTTTGGGCATAAGCCTTTCATCAGGACGGCATTGGTGTGTTCACATTTTTTTCCATTCCATGATTCATGGAATATTTGGAATTGTACTTGCTCAGGAGGGCAGCACTGTATATAGCCCTGAAATGGAAAGCAGTCAATCAGTTGGTTGAACTGGGAGTAGATAAAGTGAGGTGACGTACAGACTGATTGAAGTACAAACATAAGGATAGATAAGTCCCCTGGACCAGACAGGAAGCACCCGAGGTTACCAGAGGAATTGAGGGAAGAGATTGCTGCGCCTTTGTGTCCCCACTGTCCACTGAAGTACTGCATGATGATCGGATGGTGGCAAAAGTTATTCCCTTGTTCAGGAAAGTCAATAGGGATAATCCTGCGAAATACAGGCCAGTCAGTCTTACTTCTGTATTGGGCAAAGTATTGGAAAGGATTCTGAGAAACAGAATTTATGACTACTTGGAAAAGCATAGTTTGATTAGAGATAGTCAGCATGGCTTTTTGAGGGGCAAGTCATGCCTCACACAACTTAGTGAATTCTTTCAGGATGGGATCAAACACATTGATGAAGGGAGAGCAGTGGATGTGATGTACATGGATTTTAGCAAGGTTACCATAAAATCGGCTCATTCAGGATGTAAGGAGGCATGGGATACCAGTAAATAGGGAAATCTGTCTGTGTGGTAACAAAATTGTCTGGCCTGTAGAAGACTGCTGGTGGTAGAACATGGAAAGTATTCAACCTGGAGCTTGGTGAGCAGTGCCGTTCTTCAGCAATCGGTTCTGGGACTGCTGTTCCTTGTGATTTTTACAAATGACTTGGATGATAAAGTGAAAGGGTGTTTTAGTAAGTTTTATGATGTAACAAAGATGTTGGAGTTATGGATAGTGTGGAGGGCTGTTGTAGGTTGTAATTGGACATTGACAGGATGCAGAACTGGGCTGGTAAATGACAGGTGGAGTTCAACCTGGATAAGGGTGAAGTGATTCATTTTGGAAGGGCGAATTTGAATGAAGAATACAGGGTTAAAGGCAGGATTATTGGCAGTGTGGAGGACCATAGGGATGGTGTGTTCCATATCATAGGATGCTCAAAGTTGTCACCCAAGCTGATAAGGTTATTAAGATGAATGGCGTTTTCATGAGCCAGGGATTGAGTTTAAGAGCCGCAAGGTTATGTTGCAACGCCAAAATGCTCTGGTGAGACTACACTTAGAATATTGTGTTCAGTTCTAGTTGCCTCATTACTGTAAAGACATTGAGGCTTCAGAGGGGGTACTGGGGAGATTTACCAGGATGCTGCCTGGACTGGAGGGCATGTCTTACAAAGAAAAGGTGAGGGAGCGAGGGCTTTCTCCTGGGGGCAATGAAGAATGGGAGGTGACATTATTGAGGTGTATAAGATGATGAGAGACATAAGTAGAATGGGTAGCCAGAGACTTTCTCGCAGAGTGGAAATGGCTATCTCGAGCGAGCATAATTTTAAGGTGATTGAAAGAAGGTTTGAGGAGATGTCAGAGGTAGGTTCTTCATACAGGGAATGGTGTGTGCTTGGAATGCACTGCCAGCAGCGTTAGTAGAGTCAGCTGCATTAGGCGATATTTCAGTGACTATTGAATAGGCACATGAAGGGTATGTCAGTTAGTCTGATCTTCAAGTAGGATAAAAGTTTGGCAGGAAGTCAAGTGTCGAAGGGTCTGTACTGTGCTGTACTGTTCTGTGTTTTATGTTTCACCCAGCCTGTGGATTCTTATCAATGTTTGAATGTGTGAGGGAGTGATGTGTGTAAGATCAGGAAGCTGGGGAGGGGCGTTAGCCCAAAATTTCAGTAAAATTGTTCATTGTTACATTCACCTGAATGCCACCATAGTGTGTGCGGTGTCCTACACCAGGCAGGCTCCGCCAATTTCAATTATTACCGTGATTCTTGACTTGTCATTTGCTGCTGTTTTCTTCAGATACAATCTGTTAGGTGACCCATATATTAATCAGATGTTTGCTATGTTTCGTGAATTGGGCAAAAGTAAGATGCCAACTATGATTATTCGACTGTACTATTACCTCTGAAAAGCATTAGGTTGATTCTATCTTTATGGAACAAAAATATAACCTCCTGTCAAGATTTTCTAGCAAAGAACTAAAGAATGTACATTTTATTTTGTATCGAACAAACAACATGGATGTAACTGTTTTGGCGGTCAGAATTACATACACAATGTCAGGATTCAAAACAATGCATTGTCACTCCAACATTTTGAAAGTGGTTGGATTCTGAATGATTACATGTTCAGGGTGAGCAAGCGATTGAACAATGAAATAGAATTAGCGTTCTTATACATTTATACATAATCAATCAGTTTAATTTCTCACTGAAATGTACAAGCTGCAACTATTTGCCAGCGAATTAGAAATGGCTATAATACAACAGGGAGTGTGACTATTAACCTAAATAAATGATTTGTGCTATCAAATTTTAATGAATAATAGTTTGAGAAGTTTTAATTTTTTGAAAGAATGTTATTTAATATGAAATGTAGACAGTAAACAAAAAAAGAACATATTATCGTGTGAGAGAAAAGTCAAACCATTTCAAAGAGATTTGCGCCAAAGCAATGACAGATTTGTTTTAGTAATTGGAATACAGCAAATAAAATATTCCTGTTCTAAGCAATAATTAGACTACAAAATGAAGCTGGTCTTGTAATACGTGTATTTTAAATGCTTATGCTGCACTAAATAATCAGATATTTGCGAGCATTTTCAATGGGAAATAATCTGATACTGACTTATATTCGCATCAGACACTTAATAGAGTGCAAAACTTTCAAGTACAGGAGGAGGCCATTGGCCACTGTGTATGCATCAGCGCCAGGAATGTCTCCCAAGCCCCTTCCATTTGCCATCCCTATCTCAGCAGCCTGTTGAATTGATATTTTCAAATGCATTACCAGTTCTCTTTTTAATCTTCATCCACGACTCTCCCAGGCATTCCATTCCAAATCCTGAGAACCCTCTCAATAAAGAAGTTTTTCCTTATCTCACTCCTGGCTCTTTTGCTGACAATCTTGAAATTAGAACTCCTTGGTGCTGTAATGCCAACTAACGGAAACAGAGTATTCCTGTTTTACTCTATAATTTTTTTTCAATCTTTTGAACACTGCAATAAGTTCACATATTTGTCTGTTTTCCCCCAGGAAGAATAAGCCTTGCCAGAACAACATCAGAAAAACAGGCAGAAAACTAGCCACCTGGATACATGAACAACAACTAGCCAGAAAAATGACATGACCTACTATTACTAGCATCGTTGCATACAGATGAGGAAGTACACCATTTTGACTGGGTCTGCACCTCAATCTAGGACAAGCCAAACATAGACACGCACCAGAATTCCTAGAAAAAAAAATCCTGGTGAAGGGCTTTTGCCCGAAACGTCTATTTTACTGCTCCTCGGATGCTGCCTGAACTGCTGTGCTCTTCCAGCGCCATTAATCCAGAATTTCTAGAAGCATAGTATGCCAAAAGAAATCGATCAACAAGCACATTGATTTTGATTCCATCTAACACTCTCTGAGAAAAAGAACCAGACATAAAATCACCAATACTGGAAATTACATCACTGACTCAAGCAGACCTAAACACATAAATAGCAAGTGGGCCATAACACAGCACTTCACCAGAGGCTCACTGATAATGTTCCCTAGTATAGTGATGATCCATCTGAAAATGAACTCTCCAGCTCAGCGAGCAAACTGACATCCAGAAGAAGCGCAATTTCTGTCATCTTCCCTTTAACTAAATCCTTCTTTCCCATTATCATTCACATTAGTTTAAGGTTATTTGTATTCTTCTGCAAAGTAATGTGGTGTCTGTCCGTCTGTGTGTCTGAGAATGTGTGTGTGAGAGAGATAGCGAGAGACAGAGAAAGAGAGAGAAAACAATCCTCTGTAATCTCTGGATTACTTCCTGCGCCATGTAGAAAAGAGGAAAGGATGAGGAACACCGTATAGCTTAACATGTTGTTAAAAAGCTAGTTCAGGGTTGATGGTTTCAGATTTTTGGATCATTTAGATCTCTTCCAGGACAGGTGGGACCTGTATAAAAAAGACAGGTTGCATCTTAACTGGACGAGCACCAACATCGTTGTGGGGAAGTTTACGAGTGTAAGTTAAATGGATTGGAATCTACAGGAGAGTGAGAACCAAAGCAACGGATCAGGAACTGAGCAGAAGGTAGAGATGAACAGGACATCAGGCACGGCCAGTCTAATGACCATGCCGAGAGAAGGAATCAAATTAGTCCAAAATGTGAGTTGGGAGTTGGAATAAATGATTGCGATGAGGCGCAGGTTCTTCAGGGATTAACAAATAAGGATAGAGAGGGTGGGGGATGTGAGGGATTGAGGTGTGTGAGATCAGGAAGACAGTGAACAAGAAAATATTAAAGGGGAAAGAGGTTGAGGTGGAGTGAGTTGGGGAATTCTGTGATAAACAACTGGCAGCAAAACTCAGGAAAACTTAGTGTTTGTCAAAGTGAATACCTGGGAAATAATTTATTATGCTTCAGAGAAATAACATCCTTACTGCTAGAAGTCTATTATAATGGAGGGAAAGCTGTGTTCATGTTATGGCTGTAGCTATAATAATGGTGGCAAACAGCTAGAATAATATCAGTGTTATAGGGGGACAATGCTTACACTGTGAATTACCCTGGATGTTCCCAGAGATGGCTGGGTTGCCTTTGGTTGAGTAAGTGCTGAAGCTCCATGAGATGATGCTGTTTTGTGATGTAGCCACTGACTGAGTACAGTCAAAGGAACAAAGCAGCAACTGCCATTGTTTATTGTTTCAGAATATATCAGAGTGTCCATGGCTGCCACTGCACACAATAATGCAATGAAAAACAGGCCTATCACGTCTGTGCCATCAAGTGCATATCCAAAGGATTTTTAAACGTTTGTGAGGTTAACTGACTCAACCACCCTCCTAGACAACGCATTCCAGATTCATACTACCCTCTCAGTTGGAAACACATTCCACAAATCCTCTCTAAATCCCCTGCCTTTCACTTTAAAAGTGTGTCCCTTTGTTTTTGATCATTTGACTAAGGAACACAGCTGCTGTCAGTTCATCCTCTCCATACCCCTTATGCTCTTGTACATCTGTACCAGGTTCCCTCCTCAAACTTCCCTGCTGCAAAGAAATAACGAACAAATTTACCCCCTCTCTTTCATACTCACTTTTGAGTACTCACCTGTCTTGTTACTTCTGACTTGCATCTTCCCAATTTATCGGAGCTAAATTTCATTGGCCGTTGATCTGGCTATCTGAATAATCTGTTTCTATCCTTCTGTAGCCTAACATTTTCCTCCTGACTGTGATCCACCCAGCTCATTTTTATGTCATCCATAACATTGGTCATCATTCCACTGCTCCCCACCTTCCACATTCTCACAATTGTCATTCCTGAATATCACAAACAAACTGTGATTTCCTTCCTGTTCTCCAGATGTTATTGAGAGTATGTTTTGACAATTCCAGTCTCTTGCTTTTCCTATTTTAGTGAATTTATGAGTGATGTAGTTAATATATTTTATGAGGGAGCCAGAAATCGTAATTTCGACACAGAGGTGAATCCACCTTTTACACTCTGTCTCTTTGCATGTTTTATTTCTAAACCGGATTTCGGATAATTCTGGATAAGCTACGGTTTGGCACCTTGCGCTGGAACATTAGCATTTTGCGTGGCACTGTTCTTTGTAACATTCCCTGCAATAGCCAAAGCTGAAGAAATTTTTCATCTGCAGGATGGACATGGACTCATTCATTGTTTGTTTAAATCAGCGAGTGTGATGAGGATAAATGTTCAATTAAGTTCTATGTTAGGGGCAAACTGGAGAGGATCAAATCATATTCTCATATCCACCTTGAATTTGAAGCAAATACATACTGTAAAAAAATCAAAAATGTTGAAACACCACAGTAGGAGAGAAAAAGACATGTCGTCTGCTCTTGATTAAGATATAGAAATATACAGTACATGTACAACCTGAACAAGAATCAAGTGGTAGAAGAAAAAGTACAAAAAATCCTTTCTTAATTTTGAATGGAATCCAGATCCCGATTTTCTTGAACAGTGATGTTTTCTCATCCAATCTCAATTCCTCAAAAACAAGCTTTTCACTGTCACTAAAACTTCATCTGCCATTCTTCCTCCTCCATCCTACTCTTTTCTTACACTTCCTTTGCACTGCCCCTTCTGCTGCTACATACTCTTCCACTGATGATCTCCCTTCGCACTCTTCTTCTGCCACTCCCACTGTAAGTTACACCAATTGCCCAGTTACTCCCACTTTCTCTGGCCATCCCTTCCAGTTTTTGCTTTCCAACAGGGATGATGGGAGCTGCTGGCTTCTCTGCTGCTATTTGTCATCAGTCAGTGATGAGACTGAGATGATCAATGTCCAATAGGAACAGACAATAGTGCATTTCTGTCATTGTCTGATGCACCGTGAACAGGGTGGTTTTGTTCGTCATGGTACAGAGTGGAGTGTCTTTCTGTCTCTGTCACAGCACTTAACCAAACAGCCCCATCACAAATATACAAACCTCTCTTCAGAATCAGAAATCCATGCATCAGTTTTCCCTTAACATTGTGAGTAGAGTGAGCACATTGTTCAAACAAGCTGTGTACTGGCCTTTTGTTCTTTATTCATTTCACTGATTTTCCAATGTCAATTGAGGTGAGGTCAGAGTAATTTACGTTGCATCAAAGAAGTATTTGACTCATGTGACATCAGGGATCCTGAGAAAACTGTGTTAAATGGGAATCGCAGGAAATTCTGCGCTGGTAATTTCCTCATTGAAGAATGACACTTTCCCCAGAGCTATTGGGAATGACAAATAAACTCTGCCCTTGCTAGTGCCTTCCAAAACCATGGATAAATTTGTCTTTATAAAAACATCAAAACATATATTTTCACAGGTTGGTCTAAAGTCTCCGAAAAGTAAGATCTTGCGACTTGAGTGTCACTTCAGTGAAATCAGGACGTTACAATAAGATTACCTTTCCAATTATTTTCAATCAGTTACTTTCTGAGGACTGAGCGAGTGATTTCAGTGCCACTGAGTTCAACAGTTTCTCTGTCCAGCAGTATCGCATCACATTAACTCAAGGCTGCACCACTCCACAATTCTAATTTATTCACTGGCTCATTCGCTGTGCTGACCAGATGGACTGGGCACACAATTTGCAACAACGTGGAGATGCCCTTGATCCTCTGGAACCTTCCTGCCCTCCTATACCCTGCCTCTGACTCCATCCCCTCCTCCAATTCCATCTCCTGCCGTTTATTCACCATCCCTGCTGAACTTTCACTCTCTGATGCGGAACGTTCTGTACTAATCAAATGTCTGAACTTTACCTCTCTGTGCCCCCACTTTAATGAATTTTAGACATGACTTTTAGTTGAGATCTTCCACTCTCTTCGCCTCAGTGCCCATTTCTGTCGGCAAGATTCCTCTCCCTGCCCCATATACCCCGTTACCCAGATGCAACACTCTCCCTCCACTTGGACGCCTCCCTCTTGCCTTTACCTGAACTAAATCGGTTCATTGCGAAATATCAACATGACATTGGTTGTCTTCATTTCTCTGCACTCCCTTCACCAAATCCAACCTGTCGCTGTCCGAACAGCCTCCACTCCATGTGTTTAGAGCCAACCCTGACTGTGTTATTCAGCCTGTGCTGACAAGGGTCGTGCTGCTATAGTCTGGTGAATTGATTTCGACATTGCAGAGGTTGAACGCCCACTCTCAGATACCTCCTCTATTCTCCCCATGCACCATGACCCTACCATGGCACATTAGGCCATTGTATCAACTATGATAATTGACCACATTCATCTGGAAATTCCTGCCCAATGCCCACTCCCCTCTAACTGCCCCGGAGCTGATGGTCCTCTGATAGCAGAGCTCGCTTCCATCTCCTTACAAAAATTCACAAAGAGAACTGCCTGGACATACCCATTGCTTCAGCCTGCACCTGCCGCACAGAGGAACTGCTTGGACACACACGTGGGCCCCAGTCTTTTCTTGGGGTACATCGACTATTCACTGTTCCAGTTGTATTCCAGCACCCACCCACAACTCTTTGTCCCATACATAGATGTTATCATCGCTGCTGCTTTTCTCTCTAGTCCGGAATTGGAATTTGAAGCCCTTCATCACTTTCACCTGGTCTCTCTCTGACTACTCCCTCCCTTTTCTCAACATCTCTGCTTCCATTCCTGGGGATAGCCAGGCCACTGATATCCGGTATTAACCCACCGACTCCCACAGCTTCCTGGAGAATATGTCCTCACACCAGGTTTCCTGCATAGACTCAAATCCATTCCCCCAATTCCTCCGTCTCCACCGCATTGCTTCTGATGATACTAAATTCAACAAGGAAGCTTTTGAAATGTCCACCTTGTTTCTCCATCAAGGGATTCCACATTAATGTTGTCAACAGGGTCCTCAATCGAGTCTGACCCATCTCCTGCGCTTCTAGCCTCCCCCTCCCCTTCCCTCTCGCAACAGAGTTTCCCTTGTCATAACTTACTATCCTAGCCGCATTCACGTGCAGAGGATCATCAGCCCACATTTCCTCACCTCCAGCGAGATGCCCCCACCTGCACATATTCACCTCTCCTCCCCTGTCCACCTTCTAGAGGGATCATTCCCTCCAGGACACACTGGTTCACTCTTTATTCACTCCAACACAGGTTCACTTCACTTTCCCCTGCCGGAGGTGTAACAGTTTCCCATTTACCTCCATCCTCATCAGTATCCAAGGGCCCAGCCATACATTCCATGTGAAGCAGCCCCTGACCAACATTTCCCACAATCCAGTCAACTACATGCGCTGCTCACAATGTGGCCTACTCTACATTGGGGAAATGAAGGGTAGACTGGATGACAGCTTCACAGAACATCCGTTTTGTACAGCTGCAAAGACCCTGAGCTTTAATTTGCCTGCCAGTTTAACTGCCCGTCCTGTTCACTAACCAATATTTCTGTGTCTGGCTTGCTGCAGTGTTCCAGGAAAGTTCAGCGCAAACTGGAAGAACACCTCATTTTCCATGTGCGGACCCTGCAGCCCTTTAGACTCAAAATCAAGTTCAATAATTTTCGGGCTTGAACTCCCCAGTGTCCTAGCCCCCTATCCATACACCAGGCCGAGTTCTCACATAGCCTTCTATTACTCAGACCCTATTGTTGCCTACTAACAGTCTCCATTAAGAGCTATCCATTCTCTTCTGAATATAAATCAACATTTTCCGTGTTAACATCAGTTATGAGGAAGGGACACTGGAACTGAAACGTTAACTCTGATTTTTCGGCACAGACGCTGCCAGACCTGCTGAGCATTTACAGTAACTTCTGTTTTGTTTCAACACTTTCATCGCAAGTTCTCACAATGCAATACGTCACCGATATTTAGAGCCCTGTCAAACATTGGAACTTTGTAATTTATCATTTAACGTCCATAACAAATTACTCGAGATTCATCTGAGATAACTTTGCTGTTATCATTCAGATCAGACACTTTGTCA